>NW_008354174.1:726869-727427 GCF_000622305.1 Nannospalax galili | reverse complement strand
AGGTGGAGATCCAGTTTTGCCAGCACCATTTGCTGAACATGCTGTCTTTCCTCCAGTTAATGTTCTTGGCCCCTTTGTCAAATATCAGGTGGCTAAAATTGCAATTACTCATATTAGGGTCTTCAATTTTGTTCCATTGTTCTATGGGTCTATTTGTGTGACAGTTTCATGTTGTTGTTATGACTACAGCTCTGTAATACAGCTTAAAATCTGGTATAATAATCCCCTCGGCATTGCTCTTAGTACGTAGGGTTGTTTTGGCTATGAGAGGTCTTCTCTGCTTCCATATGAATCTTAGGATGGTTTCTTCCAATTCTGTGAAAAATGTCATGGGGATTTTGATTGGCATTGCATTGAATCTATAAATGGCTTTTAACAGGATGGTCATTTTCACAATATTAATTCTTCCAATACACGAGCATGGGCAGTCCTTCCATCTTCTGCTGTCTTCCTCAATTGCCCTGGTCTGCGGGGTCTGCAACGGGGTACCTGGATTGGGGAGTGGGGATGTGGATGAGGCAAGGGGCAAGAGAAATGGAGACAAGACAGTGCTCTGAT
>NW_008354174.1:726209-726808 GCF_000622305.1 Nannospalax galili | reverse complement strand
GTGACTTGATATTTTAGCCTGCCACCTTGCTGAAAATATTATTTAATTCTAATTGTTTTCTGGTGGAATTTTGGGGATCTTTGATGGATAATATCACATTGTATGCAAATAGTTACAGTTTGACCTCTTTTTTTCCAGTTATTACTCCTTTAATTTCCTGCTCTTTTCTTATTGCTCTTGCAAGAGTTTCAAGCACCATGTTAATGAGAAGAGGAGATAGTGGACAGCTTTGTCTTGTTCCTGATTTCAATAGGAATGCTTCCAGTTTTGCTCCATTTAGAATGATGTTGGCTGTGGGTTTGTTATATATGGCTTTAACTATGTTGAGGTATGTTCCCTCCAGTCCAAGTCCCTCTAGGACTTTGAACATAAATGTATGTCGAATTTTGTCAAAGGCCTTCTCTACATCTATTGAGATGGCCATGTGGTTCTTGTTTTGAGCCCTTTATGTGATTTATGATGTTTATTGAATTACTTATATTGAACCATCCCTGCATCTCTGGAATAAAGCCTACTTCATCAAGGTAGATGATCTTTTTTGATGTGTGTCTGTATGTGATTTGCAAGTATTTTGTTGAGAATTTTTGCCTCTCTATGTT
>NW_008354174.1:725527-726166 GCF_000622305.1 Nannospalax galili | reverse complement strand
TTTTCTTTTTTGGTTATATCTTTACCTGGCTTTGGGATTAGAATGATGCTGGATTCATAGAAGGAATTTGGAAGTTCTCCCTCCATTTCTATCTTTTTGAATAAATTAAGTGGTATTGGATGCAGATCTTCTTTAAATGTGTGATAGAATTACACTGTAAATCCATCTGGTCCTGGGCTTTTTTAGTCAGGAGGTTTTGTATTACTGTTTCAATTTCTTTTTGTGTTATGAGTCCGTTTAAGCTATTAATCTCTTCTTGGTTTAGTTTTGGTGGTTCCCATGCCTTTTGATATCCGTCCATTTCTTTTCGGTTTTCAAATTTAGTAGCAAATAGGATTTTAAACTATTCCCTTATAATGTTCTGTATCTTTCTGGTGTCTGTTGTGATGTTTGCCCTTTCATCTCTGATTTTGCTGATTTGGATTTGCTCTTTCTTTCTTTTGGTTATCAGGGCTGAGGGTATGTCTATCTTGTTTAGCTTTTCAAAGAACCAGCTCTTAGATTCATTGATTCTTTGTATTGTTTTCTTTGCTTCAATTTCATTAATTTCTGCCATATTTTTTGTTATTTCTTCTTGTCTGCTGGGTTTGGGTTTCATTTGCTGTTGCTTTTCAAGTGTCTTGAGTTGCAATGTTAAGT
>NW_008354174.1:724414-724904 GCF_000622305.1 Nannospalax galili | reverse complement strand
GTTTTAGTTTAAAGTCTATTTTGTCAGATATTAGAATTGCAATGCCTGCTGCTTTTCTTAGTACCATTTGCTTGGTATAATTTTTTCCATCCTTTCACTTTAGGATAGTGTCTGTCCTTGAAAGTGAGATGAGATTTTACAGACAACAAAAAGATGGGTTTTGTTTCTTAATCCATTCACCTAGTCTGTGTCTTTTGACTGGGAAGTTCAGTCAATTGATATTTAAAGTTATTAATGAAAGATGTATACTGATTCATGTCATTTTTTATTTCTGTTCACATTCTTGGTGTAGCTGTGCATTTCCATAGTTATACCTTCATTAAGTTTCCTTCCATAACCCCTTGGGTATAGTTGTTCCTTTCTTCAGCTCTTTATATTGCTTCAAGAACTCTCTGAAGGGCTAGTTTTATGGACATGAATTCTTTCAGCCTATTTATGTCATGGAAGATTTTTCTTTCCCCTTCAACTATGATAGACATTTTCGCTGGGT
>NW_008354174.1:702569-724331 GCF_000622305.1 Nannospalax galili | reverse complement strand
TCTGGTCCATGCCATTATCTTGGGATTCTTCTTCCTGTATGCCTATGATTCGTAAGTTTGGTCTTTTTATGGTGTCACACAATTACTGCATATTCCATTCTTGTGATTTCTTAAATTTTCCATAATCTTTGCTTGAGTGGTCTTGTTCATCCACTTTATCTTCCAGTGTTGATACTCTGTTTTCCACTTCATTCATCCTATTGGGGAAGCTTTCTCCTGTCATTTCTAATTGGCTTACTGAGTGTTTCACTTCTTTCTTCATTTCAGCCTGAGTATTCTTCAATATTTCTAGCTCTTTTTTGAATTCATTCAGATGTTTATCCCTATCGTCCTTCAGTTCTTTTATTTCTCTGTTTGTGTGTTCTTTAAATTCACTGAATTCTTTTATCATGTTTATAATTGTTCTTTTGAGTTCCATGTCCTTTGTTATCTCTAGGGGGTTCTCATTGTACTCCTTTAGAGGACTATTGGTATTGGGGATATTTTATTTTGGTTTTTCATGTTATTATTTTTTTCTCTGTGACTTTGACGTGAATTTCTTTTGTAGTTTCTGATTCTTGTGTGAGACTCAAGCCTTCAGGTTTAGGTCTGCCTCTTTTTGTAAATTTTATGTGCCTTTGTGGTTTTCTTTTTGGGCATGGAAAGCTGGTTTGTCTAAGCCTCTGATTCTCTCTTTTGATTTTATATTGGAGTGGCCAGATTGCTTTTGTCTTCAGGAGTTCCCACAGAGGCCCAAGTCAGATGTTTTCGGGCTTTCTCCTAAGGTCTGGATCCCTCCAGGAAAGATTTTGGCTTCAGGAATTTGGGGGTTGGACTGTCCTGGGAGCTGGGCCCAGGAAAGATGCTGGTCTAGGGCAGCTGGTGGCCATGCCCCATAGATGCAAAGTGAGATGGGGGTGGGAAGAGGCCCCAAGGTCTCCTGGGGACTGCACTGAGGAACGTGGTTGGTCTGGATGCAAAGGATCAAGAAGAGGAAAGGTCAGCCCCGGTGTCCAGGAAAGAGGCTGGTGGGTTGTGCAGCCCAGGGAAGCAGAGGGTGGTGAGAGCAAGACCAGGCCCCAAGGGTTCCTGGGAGAGAGGCTGGAGGGTCATGCACTCCAGGGAAGAAGAAGGAGGTGATGCTATCTTTTTTTAAGATAGCATCTACAATGCCCTCTTCTGGCTTCAGACACCAGGCATGTATGTGGTGCACTTAAATATATTCAGGTAAAACATTCATACACATAAAATAAAAATAAAAATTATCTTTGGGGTGGGGTCTTTTTGAGACAGGGTCTCCCTGTAGCCCCAGCTGTCCTGGAACTCACTATGTAAACCAGATTGGTCTTGAACTCACAGAGATCGGCCTGCCCCTGCTTTGAGTCCTAGGATTAAAGGCGTGCACTACCATGCCTGGCAATATCTTTTAAAAGCAGAATGCAAACACATATCCTGTTCATGTGCGCACACAGCGCGCGCGCGCACACACACACACACACACACACACACACACAGAATTCAGAATTCTGATCCTACAATCTATATTTTACTTCGTGACTTTTCAATATCATAAAACATTTTATTAGAATTTACTAAACTGGGACTGGGGATATAGCTCAGTTGGTAGAGTGCTTTCCTATATTGTACAAAGCCCAGATTCCTTCCTCAGCACCGCATAAACTGAGCATGCCTGTAATCCCAGCACTTGGGAGGTGGAGGCAGGAGGGTCAAGATCAAACTCACCCTCTCTTACAGAGTGGTCAAGACCAACCTGGCTAGAGACTCTGTCTCAAATACATTTTTTAGTGAAAAAAACTAAATAATACTAAGAATTCTTTTAAAATACTAAAACTAGTATTTATATGAATATTTATCTTGACCAGTAACTCATATAATAGTCACAAAATTAATTCAATATAGATCATAACTACAATATAAAGGCTAAAACTATAAAGGTCAACTATGAAAGCTAAACACTAAAGCCAAAACTATGAAGAAAACATCTTTGCAATCTAAGCAAAGACTTTGGAACAAAAAGTCACTAACAATAAATAAAAACAGGTTATATCTACCAAAATTTAAATGTTTTATTTATCAGGAGATGTTATCTAAAAAAAAAGAAAGAAAATCAAGTAGAAATAACATTGTTCCAGAGCAAAATATTTTAAATACCCAAATTTAGCAAGTTATAAGGCAGTTTTAAAGTTGATCTGCTAAAATGAATTATTGGGCATTCTCAGCCCTCAAATACAGAACATGTGCCCAGGGAAAGGGAATAACATCGTGCTCTATAAACACTATGTCATAGGTAGAAAACGCAGTGTCGTAAATAAAACTATTTAAAATTGGCCCCAAACAATGAAAAAACAAGCAACAGAATTGGGATAAAATATTCACAATTCATATATAAAAGGATTTGTGTACAGAATGTGTGAATAATCCCTATAAAATATAATACTAAAAAAGATAAATAGCTTAGTTTCATCACCCAAATTCATTTTAAGGGAATGGTCTGGTGGTTGCAGGTAGTTCTGAGAGGAGAGGTTGGGCAGAGCACCGGTCCAGGCCTTTTAATCCTGGCATTTGGGAAGCAGAGGCACGTCGATATCCGTGAGTTGGAGGCCAGCCTGGTGTACATACTAGGTTCCAGGCCAGTCAAGAGCTGCATAATGAAACCTGTCTCATAAACAAAACAAAACCAAGAGAAGAGAGGTGGCTGGATTAATTTGCTATAGAGCAGGAACATCTTTGATATAGAGGGTTAGTTACAATTAAGGAAGAGAAGGAAGGAGTAAAAGAGGGAATCAAGACAGAGCAAGTAACTGGGGAAATCAATTCAGTATAGTGAAGAGTTGGATTTACTTTACTTTGGCTAAAGGGTCTGTATCAGCCAGTTTTTGTTGCATAACAAACAACTACAAAATCTCAGTAGCAAACAAAATGCATCTGTTGGGCCAGCAAGATGGCTAAGTGGGTAAAGGTGCTTGCCACCAAGCTTGACAATCTGAATTCAGTCCTCAGAGCCACATGGCAGAAGGAAAAGAAAGTGACTCCTGCAAGTTGTCTCTTTCTCTCCACATGCACACTCACATGGGTACACACGCAAATAAATAAATGTAATTTAAATTTGAGAAAATGAAATGCACCTATTTCTCACACATCTAAGGTTGAATGAAGCAACTCTGCCTCAGACCATGGTAACATTTCTTTGGACCCACTGAGGGGCTATGATCCACGAGTCTCATTCAAGGGCTCGGGCTGACAAGGAAACAGCTACCATAGAGACATTTTTCTCATGGTGATGGAAGAGGCACTACATAGCAAGCTTCACTACACATGCAAACCAAGGTCACATTGGTTGATTACAAAGTCAGTGTTAGGTAGTGTTGTCAACAGAATCTTAGTGTGAAAACGACCCATCTTCAGAGTACTGTTTTTCAGTTGGAGGTGACAATGTATCTCACAGGAGGACACTGAAATGTCTTGAGGTATTTTGGGTTATCACAGTATGGGTGGTGAGAAATTTACTAACATCTCTGAGGTGGAAGCCAAGGACACTGCTAAACAACCTACCATGCTCAGGGATGAACACACACACACACACACACACACACACACACACACACACTCCTCCAAAAGAATCATCTATGCTGAGTTGAGAAACCTTGCTTTCGAGGAACAAACACACCCACCCAGGCGCAGAGAAACACACACACACACACACACACACACACACACACACACTCCTCCAAAAGAATCATCTATGCTGAGTTGAGAAACCTTGCTTTCGAGGAAAGAGTTGCAAAGTTAGGCAGTAGACACAGTGAAAGATGAAGAATTGGAGTCATTTATTGAATCTAAAATAGATTCCAAATGTGGATACCCTTCTTGGGGATTCTTCATTGAAAAATCTCATAAAGAATTATCACCTAAAAGTGTTGAAAAGGTGGAACTTCTTATCTAAGCTGATAAGAAGTAAAAGAAAAATATATAAGCCTGACCCTCTCAACCTTCAAAATATTGAGTTTCTGACATATTTTCCCATGCCTTGTATAAAGGGTAGTGTTGTCAACAGAATCTACAATCACCCACCAGGAAGAAGGGTCTCTGGACATGCCTGAGTGGAATCATCTTGATTATGTTCATTGAGGTGGGGCCCACCCACTGTGAGTGGCACTCATTCTCAGGGATGGGATTTTGGACTGTATAACCTGGAGAAAACGAGCTGAGCACAAGCATTATCCCTCTCTGCTTCCTAATGGTAGTTCCTGCTGCCTTAATTCCCCTGACATGATGGACTGTATCCTGAACTATGAGCTAAAATAAACCCTTTCTCCTTCAAGTTGCCTTTGTTAAGAGTATTTTATCACAGCAACAGGAAAGAAGCTGTGAACTAGGAATGGAGTTGTGATGGCTAGTGCTGTCCACTTGACAGAATCTAGAACCACCTGGGATGATGTCACTCGTGAGGGAAGATCTTGATTTAGTGAGGTGGGAAGACTGCCTGCTGTGGGTAGTGCCCATTCACAGGGCTGGACCCTGGGCTAGATGAAATGGAGAAAGTGAGCCAAGCATTCATTGTTCTATGCTTCCTGGCTATACAGTGTGATCCGCCATCTCAGTCTCCTGCCACCAAGATCTCCCAGCCTCGAACTGTGAATCAAAATAAACCCTTCCTTGTTTATGCTGCTTTTATCAGAAAATTTTTCATAGCAATAGGAAAAGAAACTAAGATGCCTTGGCTCTCATATATCACTCAAAGGACAAGAGTGTAGGCCTTCGGTGCTTGCAACAAACATGGCACTGGAAAAAGTTCACTTCTAAACCAATTCTGAAAAGGGAAAACTTCAGAAAACATTCTCAGTGGGTCAATCTCTGTAATACTGCCCACTCTCAAGGTTAGTCTCTGTTGGACCATAAAAGAGTAGAGAGCTCTGAGTCTCCCTCTGGGCTGGGTGTCAGGCCTGAAGGGGTTGCTGCTATTGTAAAAGTTAAAAACATTTCAAGGAAATAATGATAGTGGTGGGGTCAGATCCTTGATACTTGATTTGGGCCATAAATGACATTTCTAGTGATCATATGGTCTTAAGACCATAGTTGTTTTTTGTTGTTGTTGTTTTGAGACAGGGTCTCATTACAAAGCACTGACCTGGAACTCACTATGTAGCCCAGGCTGGCCTCAAACTCACAGACATCTACCTGCATCTGCATCCTGAGTGCTGGTATTAAAGGCCACCACGCCTGGCAATGGTTTACATTTTTAATCTTAAATATGCTTGCCTTTAAAGATCCTCTTGGAAATTTTAAGGCAGAAGCCTTAAAAACAAAGCACATCAGAAACCAAAGAAAAAGAGTGCAAAGCTATGGCACTATTCCGAAACTTTGCTGTGAATTTGGGGCAATGTCTACGGGGCCTGAAATGAATGCCACTTGCACCATTATGTGGGCCCTTGGATGATATCACTGTTTCCCTTTAGAAAAGAGAAAGTTTACATGTGAATTTAAAGTCACAGTTTTAAAACAAAAGTCAGGATGTTAACTGAAAAAATCTAGGATACAATGTCTATGGGGCCTGAAATGAATGCCACTTGCACCATTATGTGGGCCCTTGGATGATATCACTGTTTCCCTTTAGAAAAGAGAAAGTTTACATGTGAATTTAAAGTCACAGTTTTAAAACAAAAGTCAGGATGTTAACTGAAAAATCTAGGATATTACTATATATAAGAAGGAATTTGGTTGTTATGAGCCTTGGATGATAGCATTTTTGCCTTTCAGGGGCATATTGTTAGGGAACTTAGCAACCAATACAGAATCCTCATTAGCCAGTTTAAGAAAAACGGAGAAAGAGAAGGAGGAACAGGAGGAAAGGGAAGAGGAAAAGGAGGAAGAGGAAAGAAATAAAGAAAAAAGAAAAGTGCGGAACTCATTAAATGTTAACTTGTCACTCATAGAGTCTCTTGGAGGATCAGAGGTCAGACTCTGAGGCTGTATAGACAAAGGAATGTGCAGACACACTGTGGGTGTGGCAGGTGGCAGGTGTACCACTACATTTAGCACCGTGATGTGTAAGACAAGACCAGAAGTCTCTTTTCTTCCTGTCCATACCAGTCCTGCTGGCTGTGGCCCTCTCCTCACACTGCATTTGGAAAAACCTGAGTCTCATGCGACACATCTAAAATATCAACAGCCAAGCAATAATGATGTAAATAAAATAGAAATGTATTCATTGTGAGTCAAAGTACCTACCAAAGATCCAGCGGTAGCATGGTATACAGAGGAGTGGCAAACAGGCAGACTCTCCTGATCTTTCTGCTGAATTCTGTAGCTTTGACCCAGCTGTCCAAGGTAGTACCAACTACATTCGAAACAAGATTGAGGAAGGGACAGAAGAAACAAATGGCACATTTGTGCTCTCTTAAAGATTGCCCCATGAAATGAGGAAATCCACAGGGAAAAAACAACATTACTGATGTAATTTCAAGTTACAATGCCTTCAATTGTTTTAGCCTTCTTGGCGCTATGATAGTCCAGTCATAACTGGTCTGCCTACCCTGGCCTTCTCTTTGAACTCATGCTTATCAGGATAGCACCCCTGAGTATCCACTCATTCAATCTGTGCCAAATCCCAGTTTCTTATACTTGCTTCTGGTCTGGGATTCATGTCTAGTACTTAAATTTCCATACCCTTCCAGAGGTATACTACAATCTTTCATTGTTGGCATCTAATAACCAAGTGCAGCTCAGGAGAGATGAAGGCAGGCACATACTCTGCAATGAGGCCGTGCAACAAAGATTTTTGCGGAGGTGGTGTGGGAGCTCCCTCTAGAGCCCCAAATGTGAAATGTGGTAAAGGCCTGACCATCCGCTGCCCCCCCGTCTTCCTTTTCCATCACAATCCTTGGGGACCAGAGTGTGATGTGCAAGCTTTTGGTTTCCTCTAAGTCATAGCCTCCTTCTTCCAGACTCCTATCTCTTGGCAAACCCTTAATAGTAAACAGGATGTGGGATAAAAAATACTGGTTACCAATGAGATAACTTAAATATCTGCATTACTAATAGGGTTATAAGTAATTTTTTGGTTTAAAGGAAGATAATACTGCTTTACCATTACTAATTTTTAAATGCAAGAAAATAGAGTACTATGCTTGTATGAACAGAGTTAAGTTGTGATGTTTTTAAAAGAATTTTTAAATTTTACGTGTATGTGTGCCTATGTGTGTTTATGTGCAACACATTCATGCCCGGTGCCTGATGCCCTTGGTGGTCAGAAGAGATCAGGGGAAGTCAGGAGAAGTCAGGAGAAGTCGGGAGATGTCGGAAGAGGTCAGGAAAGGTCAGGAAAACTCGGGAGAGGTCTGGAGAAGTCGGGAGAGGTCAGGAGCCATCGGGAGTGGTCAGGACAGGTCAGAAGAGGATGTCAAATCCCTTGGAACTGGAGTTGCTGGAAGTTGAGAGCAGCCATGTAGAGCTGGGAATTGAACCCAAGAATCAGACCTATGTCATTTGCAAGAGCAGTGAGTGCTCTTAATCACTAAGCCATCTCTCCAGCCCCAAGATGTGATTCTCATCTGACCTTGTAAGACTAAAAATAGAAATGCCTTCTTCATGTTATCCTGAAAAATCTTTTAAAAAAACAAAAACAAAAAAACTGGGATCCCCTGAATGCAAAAAAAGATTAGTTGGAAGAGTTTTTTTTTTTTTTCCTTATGGATAGAGCTTAACGTGATTGCTTTCATTAATATTGTCAAAAATATTAGATCTCATGGATATATTTATAATAATCTGGGAAAATCTTTTGTCAATGGATATACAACAGATTCCTTAAAACAAGTATCTTTCAATGAACCATCATTAATAAAAATAAACTAGTTAAGTCTTTTTTTAAGCCATGAAGAATTTACAGTAATAAAAAAAAGACCAGCTCCAGTGTCTAGTCTACAAGAGGAGGGTCAACACAGAGGAATCACTTCCTCCATGCTTCCAAGTGAAGCCAGCCATGGTCGAGCAGGACCTTTGACTTATCTTCACACAGGTGGAACTGGTAAAAGAAAGGAGCCAGGGGCTCCTCTCAAGCCCATGTGACCCCTGAGGAACAGATCCTCAAATGACCTTAGGAGTAAAAATAAATTGGTTTATCTGGGCCAACTGTATGGTCTTAAACACCCAAAAGGAAAGTATAACCAAAGATTAATGGGGTCAATATAATTCTTTAAGAGTCCATGTGTATAGCTAAAAGCTACATAACAAGAAATAATGCCAGACAGGAGATACCTTCCTTTGAGTTGTTGGCCAGGGTGGCCCAAGAGACTCCCAGACAGTAACCCGGCATAGAACTGGGAAAATGAACAGCAGACCCCAATTTTTATCTAAAGGAATATTGGCAACTGATTGCTGCTAGATGAGAAAGAACTGATCTTCCTAAAACAAAGAACTCTAGATATGCTGACTAGAGTCAACAGATGGACAAGCACTAGAGAATGGCTAGGGGCACTGACAACACAGTGAACAGTAACAGGGATGACAGAGTATATGGGCTCCAGTGGGGAATGGGGGAGACCTTGGGAGGATGTCATTTGGGATGTGGGTATATAGATGAATAAGATTGTTTGGTGTGTTCTGTGTGAAATATACACAAAAAATCAACAAATAAAAGAATGAGTTGTATTTGAGAAAGAAGCATAAAAATTTGCTTCATGTTAATTAGTAGAGGTGAAACACATTACGGGTGTGGTGGCACACGCCTTTAATCCCAGCACTCCAGAGGCAGAGGTAGGTGGATCTCTGTGAGATCGAGGCCAGCCTGGTCTCCATAGTAAATCCAGGACAGCTGGGGCTACAGGGAGACCCTGTCTCAAAAAGACCAAAAAAAAGAGAGAGTTTCTCTGTATGAAACAGTTTATTTTAAAATGAAATGGAGATCTTTTCTAAAGGTTAAAACCTCATTCAATATTATGTCTTATAGGGTTTATACTGAGTTCAATATTGTATAACTGTATTAATTCAACTGTGGTCCTAAAAATGCACAGCCAATTTTGAAAGAGATGCATCTTTGCTCTGGAAATTGTTGTTGAATATGTTAGTGATGTAATAAAATGTAATGACGTGCTTCTTCTAATCATGTGGTTATTAAATAAATAATCTTTAAAAAAAAAAAAAAAAGACCAGCTTTCCCGCTCCTTTTGCTTTCCTTAGCTCCTGGCTCAGCTGAGCATGTCATGAACCTCCTTGTGGCAGATTCACCCCCAAACAAAAGGACAGAAAGTTTAAGCTTCATTTGAGAAACTGACTTTTGGACCCAGTGGAATGCTGAAAACATTCTTTTCTCATGGAAAAAAGAATTAATCAGATTGAGGCTTGAGTAACTTGACTCAGTGCTATACCTTCATCCGGTTTATTCATTTCCTGTGCCCTATGACATCCTTTGCATCAATATTTATCTTTTCCTATTCACTAATTCTGTGGTTTGGTGTGTGTTCCCACACAGTTAGCTTTAATCACCAGAAATTCAGAACTTTAGCATATATATGTATATATACATATGTGTATATATATAATGTTGATTAGATAAAAATGTCAATTTTATTTTTAATGAAAAATCTCAAATATATACAAATATATAGATTAGACAAGAACCCCCTATTTCCCCATCATCTGCTCTGGTAGGAATCACATGGGCCTTCTAGTCCATTTCTACTACTACCCACCACCACCTTCTCTCTGATTTTTTTAAGTAAAAAATTTTATCTGTATGTGTTGATTTTGCCAGTTTAACCAACTCTATTGTGTCCATCTCCCTGTTTTATACCAGACCAGAAATTTTCATTAAATTATTTGCATTTTATCTACTCATAACTTTCATCTACTCATAACTTTCACTTAAGATTAAAGAATATTTTAACTTGCTAGGGCTAATGGACTCTTAGATCCTAGCAGACAGCCTGAGAGGGTAGGTTCAGACCTCCATCGGGGTAGTGGCTAAGATCTCAGCAGACCACCAGAGAGTGCCATGTTCTGGCCTCCCTCTGGCCTCCAACTACCAGAGGGCCTGAGAACCCAGGGGACTGCCTGACAGCCCCCAGATACTGCCTCCACGTGGTGGTGAGCTTCCCCTAATCGCGCCTGATAATCCCTTACCTGGGATTTTGTGAGCCCCCTCCCAAGGCCCCAAGGCAGATCTGGCTTTGGTAGGCTAAGGCTGAGATCCTAGCAGACAGCCTGAGAGGGTGGGTTCAGACCTCCAGCGGCTGGGATCTCAGCAGACCACCAGAGAGTGCCGAGTTTTAGCCCCACTCTGGTCTCCCTCTGGCATAGGGTTGACAATGCACAGGACTGCCCAAGATCACCTGGATCCTATCTCCACATGGTGAAGGAAGCCTGAATTGGGCTTCTGTGGGTACCCCTGAATAGCTGATCTGAAGCCATCAGTTCCCTCCAAAATAAACCTGAGAGAACCTGAACCCTGTACCAACCGGCTTTACATAACCAATAATGAAAGGATCTAGGCACCCTGATAATACAAACAGAAGCATACTTCAACTTAATTCTCATATCAGAATCATAAACAACAAAATAAATTCACATGCCAAAACCACAACAGAATAATAAAATGGAAAGCCAAAACACTATGTCCCCACCAAACTGTACCAATCCTGTAGAAGAGTTCGACAAGGAGAACCCCCTAGAGATAACCCAGGACACTGAATTTAAAAGAACTATCATAAACATGATCAAGGAATTCAACAAATTTAAAGAACACACGAACAAACAAATCAAAGAGCTAACAGAAGATAGGGATAAACTTCTGAATGAATTCACAAAAGAGACAGAAATACTGAAGAAAACTGAGGCAGAAATGAAGAAGGAAGTGAAAAATTCAATAAGCCAACTTGAAACAACAGGGAAAGCCTCACCACTAGAATGAATGAAATGGAAAATAGAATATCAACAGTGGAGAATAAAGTTGAAGAATTAGACCACTCAAGCAAAGAGTAAGGAAAATTTTAAAAAACACAGGAATGGAATATGCAAGAGATGTGGGACACCATGAAAAGACCAAATCTATGGATAATAGGAATAGAGGAAGGAGAAGAATTTCAGGTTAATGGTGTTGACCAGATCTTAAACAGGATTGTAGAAGAGAATTTCCCAAAATTAAGGAAAGACATTCCCATACAAGTACAGGAATCCCATAGAACACCAAATAGACAGGATCAGAAAAGAAACTCCCCAAGACATATCATAGTAAAAACACTAAAAGTACAGAACAAAGAGAGAATACTGAAAGCAGTAAAAGAAAAACAAGTCACATAAAAGGAAAGCCCATCAGAATTACAGCTGACTTATCAATGCAAACTATGAAAGCCAGAACAGCCTTGACAACCCGGATGGAGGTCCCTGACACGAATAGCCTGAAAGAATTCATGTCCACAAAACCAGCCCTTCAAAGAATACTTGAAGCAATACAGAGAGCAGAGAAACAACTATACCGCAGGAGCAATGAAAGAAAATAAACAAAGATATAATCTAGGAAACACAAAATTACACAGAGAACACAAACAGCAATCAAAATGACAGCAACCAATACACACCTTTCAATAATGACTTTAAATATCAATGAACTAAACTCCCCAGTCAAAAGACACAGGCTAAGCAAATGGATTAAGAAACAAAATCCATCTCTTTGCCGTTCCTCAAACTTTTGTGAAATTGCTTTGTAGTCATGTTCAACCTGCTTACCTCACTCTTTCTTACACTTAAAACAATGGCACCACCATGTGATAAGATCTAAAAATGTTTTCTTACACTGTTACAACATAAAATTATTAACAGACCAAATAACTCTTCAGCACACTGAAATTTGGACCTTTTCTTAGGTTCATTTTAAATGTATAAAATACAATACAGAGAATCATAAATGAAACCAACTGTATGAAAACAGTTGTGGCCAGGTGTCCATTGACTCCAGTTAGGAATCCATAAAAGGCTGGGAACATGAAATTATGGTTCATTCAGAAGAAATTCCTCTGTTGTTCTTGCAATTAAGAATCATTATTCCTGTTGAGGGGGCTGGAGAGATTGCTGAGTGATTGAGAGCACTTGCTGTTCATGCAGCGGACCTAGGTTTGGTGCCCAGCACACATATGCAGACTCACAATCATCAGCAACTCCAGTTCCAGAGGGTCCAATGCCCTCTTCTAGCTTTCTCAGATACTGCATGCATATGACACTTACATACATGCAAGCAAAACACTCGTGCACATATTTTTTAAATTTTTGTTTAATTTTTGTGCATTTCATACACAAAATCATCTTTATACCCCTGATTTCCCCTTTGGGACCCTCCCATAGCACTCCTACTGGAGTTCATACATTCTGTCATTTGGGTTAAGGCCTATCATGTAAAGTTAGTGTCCCCAGATGTCCCCTCAGTGCAAGTTCATCTACGGGGGTCTAGTCAGCCTATCTAGCATCCCTTCCTTAAAGAAGATCAGCTCCTCCTCACCCAGCAGTAATCAGCTGCCAGTAATTCTTCAACTAAAATTGGGGCCTGCTGTTCGTTCCCACAGTTCTTTGTCGGTTTTTGTCTGCTTAAGTTTGCATGGGTCTTATGTATGCTGACACCTTTGCTGTAGGTTTGTAAGAGAAGAGTCCCAGGAGCCTGTAGGACTATTTCTGTATGGTCATGCACCTCTTTCGTGGCTCTTAAAATCTTTCTGCTCCCTCTTCCACAATGGTCCCTGAGCTCTGGGTGGATGGATTTTAATATAGGAGTCCTGTTCAAGGACCCACACACCACAGACTCTTATTCTCTGTGTTTGGGCCATTTGTGACCTTTTTCATTCCTGTCCCTCTGTTGTGTGAGGGAGCTTCATCGATGAGAATTGAAAGATGCATTAATGATCTCTTCATCCCTTGTTCTATGTTCTTTGAGTCTTAGGTGTAAAGGTTGCATCCTAGATGTGCCACTAAGGCTTGGGCAATTCGCAGACAATCTTGGTATGTGACCAGATGTGGAACTCTGTAATTATCTCTGTTTCTTGAAAAAGAAGTTTCATTGATGGGTGGTGACTGGGATACTTGTCTGTAAACTTAAGGATCCATATTTTGCACATAGTAAGAAATTACATTAGTTTAGGGATATGACAACCTTGGGGTTTTCTCTAAGATCTACGACTTCTCCAGCCCTGTGTATTTGGCTGGGTTTATAGTACCACCCATGAGTTTCCTCCCATTAAGCAGGCTTTGAGTACAATTAGGTAGCTGTTGATTACCCCCCCAAGATAAAATTGCCACTACTGCATCAATGTGATTTGCTGTGCTGGTCATTGACGTGGTTTTTAGGCCTTGAAACTAGGGTTGGACCATTTATTGATGTTCTCCCTTACCAGATTGTATAGTGCTCTCCAAAGCTATTGAGAACTAGCCTTCAGGGAAGGTGGCTTTCAGGTCAGTTCTAATTCCATTGCCTCAAATCCTGTGGCCAAAGTATGTCCTGTCTTCAGCAATAGGGTCTTACCATCAAGTTCTGGGAGGCAATCAAGGATGGTGGGAATAGCCTGTGTAATTTGGGGAGTCTCTTGAACTACCCTGGACAACAACTCAAAGGAAGGATTCTCTTGTCTGGCATTGTTTCTTGTTATGTAGCCTTCAGCTGTACTCATAGACTCGTGTAGGGATATTGTATGTGTAATTTTTCAGTAAGTTTTTGGACTAATATGATTCCCTCTGGTTTTTATAAGCTAGACACTATTTATCTCTCCTCTTTCTCTCCCTGTCTTATCCTCCCTCCTTTTCCTCCCCATTTAAAGTGTCCCCATTTTCCCCATTTCTCCCTTGATAATTTTTGTGTGCTATGGCCCCACCTCTCTTGAGCTCCTTCTTTCCCTTTATTCCCATATTTCCTTGTATAGTCTTCCTTCTCCCCCTCCCATTTAACTACCCCTTTCTTACACATTTCTCCCTTAGTAACACCTGATGATTCTCAGGTTCCTTCTTTCCCTTTACCTCCCTTGTTCCCTTCCATTTTCCTGGTTCCTATAGTTACATCAGGATATGCACTCACTTATAAAGATTTGACGCTAGGATCCACAAATGAGGGAGAACACATGTCTTTTGTTTTCTGAGTCTGTGTTACTTTACTTAATAAAACATTTCTAGTTCCATCCATTTACCTACAAATTGCATTAGTTCATATTTCTTTACTGCTGAGTAGAACTCCATTGTGTAAATGTACCACATTTTCATTAACCATTCATCAGTTGAGGGGCACTTAAGTTGCTATCGTGAAAAGAGCAGCAATAAACATCATTGTACAAGTATCTCTGTAATAGATTAAGTCCTTTGGGTATATGCCAAGGAGTGATATAACTGGGTTATTTGTTTTCTCGAGTCTCTGTTTTTTTAGTTCTTTATATATTCTGGGTATTAAACCTCTGTCAGATGTGTCACTGGTGAAGATTTTTTCCCATTCTGTGGGTTTTCTCTCCACTTTCTTGATTGTTTCTTTTGCTGTACAGAAGCTTTTTAGTTTAATGAGGTTCCACTTAGTGAATGCTGACCTTAATTCCTGAGCTACCGGGGTCCAATTTAGAAATTCCTTTCCTACACCTATGTCTTATAGGTTACTGCCAATATTTTCTTCTAACAGTTTCAGAGTTTCAAGTTTCACACTGAGGTCTTTGATCCATTTGGAGTTGGCTTTTGTGCAAGGTGAAAGACAAGGATTGATTCTTAAGAATCAAGGTGAAAGATAAGGATTGATAAGTTTGATTCTTCTGCAGGTGGAGATCCAGTTTTGCCAGCACCATTTGTTGATGATGCTGTCTTTCCTCCATTGTGTGTTCTTGACACCTTTGTCAAATATCAGGTGGCCGAAATTGTGTGTACTCATGTTTAGGTCTTCAATTATGTTTCATTGATCTATGTGTCTGTTTTTGAGCCAGTACCATCCTGTTTTTATGACTGTAGCTCTGTAGTATAGTTAGAGATCTGGTATAGTAATCCCCCAGCATTGCTCTTTGTGACCAGGCTTGCTTTGGCTATCTGAGGTCTTTCATGCTTCCATATGAATTTAAAGATTTTTTTTTTCAATTCTGTGAAGTATGCCATGGGGATTTTAATTGGGGTTACATTGAACTTACATATTGCTTTTGGTAGGATGGTCATTTTCACAATATTACTTCTTCCAATCCATGAGCATGGGATGTCCTTCCATCTTCTGATGTCTTCCTCAGTCTCCTTATTTAAAGAATCAAAATTTCATTGTGGAGAGCCTTGATATTTTTGCTCGGGTTTATTCTGAGATTTTTTTTTTTGAGGCTGTTGTGAATGGGAGGGTTTCCCAGTGCTCTTACTCCAATTGCTTGTTATTGCTATATAGAAAGACAACTGATTCTTGTAGATTAATTTTGCAACCTGCCACTTTACTGAAAGTGTTAACAGATCTAGGAATTTTCTGGTGGATTTTTTGGGATCTTTTAGGCATAGTATCATTTCATCTGCAAAAAGAGATAATTTGACCTCTTCTTTTCCAATTAGTATTCCTTTAATTTTCTTTTCTTGTCTTACTCCTCTAGCAAGAGTTTCAAGCAATATATTGAAAAGGAGTGGAGAGAGTGGACATCCTCTTCTGGTTCCTGATTTTAATGGAACTGTGGGTTTGTTGGCTGTGGGTTTGTTTTCAGATTTTTTTTTCAATTTAGAATGATGTTGGCTGTGGTTCATTGTATATAGTTTTAATATGTTGAGGTATGTTCCCTCCAGTTCAATTCCTGTTAGGACTTTTATCATGAATGCACATTGAATTTATCAAAGGCCTTTTCTGCATCTATTGAGATGATGATGTGGTTTTTGTCTTTGAGTCTATTTATATGATTTTTGATGCTTATTGACTTGCAGATGTTGAACCATCCCTGCATCTCTAGAATAAAGCCTACTTGATCATGGTGAATGATCTTTTTGATGTGTGTCTGTATGTGGTTTTGCAAGTATTTTGCTAAAACTTTTTGCATCTATGTTCATTAAGAATATGGATCTAAGGGGTGGAGAGATGGCTCAGAAGTTAGGAACATTGGTTGTTCTTGCAGAAGACTTGGGTTTGAATGCCAGCACCCACATGGCAGCTAACAAATGTCCATAACTCCAGTTCCAGTGGATCCAACAGCCTCTACTGACCTCCATGAGCATTGCATGACACAGGTGCACTTACCTACGTGCAGGCAATACATGCATGCACATAAAATAAAAGTAATTAAAAAATAAAAAGAATATGGGTATATAGTTTTCTTTTTTGGTTGTGTCTTTACTGGATTTGCTATTAGAGTGATGGTGGCTTCATAGAAAGAATTTTGGAGTTCTCCTTCTGTTCTATCTTTTTGAATAATTTAAGTAGTATTGGTTGCAGATCTCCTTTAAATGTCTGGTAGAATTCTGATGTAAATCCATCTAGGCCTGGACTTTTTTTAGTCAGGAAAGCCCATCCAAATTATGGCTGACCTATCAATGCAAACTATGAAAGCCAGAAGAGCTTGGAACAAAGACTTCCCAGTTCTAAATGACCATATATGCCAATCCAGAATACTTTACCCAGCAAAAATGTCTATTATAATTGAAGGAGAAAGAAAAATATTCCATGACACAAACGGGCTGAAAGAATACATATCCACAAAACCAGCCACTCAAAGAATACTTGAAGCAATACAAAGAATGGGGAAAAGAACAACTATACCTCAGGGGGCAACAGAAAGAAACTAAATGAAGGTATAATTGTGGAAACACAAAAAACTAGACAAAGAAGGAAACAGTAATCAAAAGGCTCAGGCTGGTTGAATGGATTAAGAAACAAAAGCCATCTTTCTGTTGCCTGCAAGAAACCCATCTCACCTTCAAGGACAGGCAATACCTTAAGGTGAAAGGCTGGAAAAGAATATTCCAAGCAAATAGCACTAAGAAACAAGCAGGGGTTGCAATGCTGTCAAATCTAACAAAATAGACTTCAAAGTAAAACTAATCAGAAGAGATAAAGAGGGTCACTTTATTCTGATCAAGCGAATAATTAACAAAGACATTACAATCATGAATATATATGCACTAAACTCTGGTGCCCCCAAATTCATAAAAACAGTACTACAGGACTTTAAGTCACAGATTAACTCCAACTCAGTAATAGTAGGAGGCTTCAATACCCCACTGTCTCCATTAAATAGGTCAATTGCACAAAGAATAAACAGAGAGACATCAGAATTAAATGATATCATACATCAAATGGACTTAACAGGCATCTACTGAATATTCCACCCAAGCACCAAAGAATATGCTTTCTATTCAGCACCCCATGGAACTTTCTCGAAAATTGATCACATACTGGGCCACAAAACAAATATCAACAAATACAAAAAAATTTAAGTAATTCCATGCATTCTATCAGACCATGACACAATAAAGCTTAAAATCAACACTGGAAGAAGCCCCAGTAACTACAAAAACTCATGGAGATTAAAAGAACACACACTCCTGAATGATGAATGGGTCAAAGAAGAAATTAGAAAGAAATAAAAGTATTCTTGGAATTAAACAAAAAGGACAATACAACACTGGGACACTTTAAAAGCCCTCCTAAAAGTGAAGTTTATAGCTCTAAGTGCCTACATTAAAAAAATCAGAAAAAGCACAAATAAATGACTTAACATTGCAAGTCAAGACTTTGGAAATGCAAGAACAAATGAAACCCAAACCCAGGAGACAAGAAGAAATAACACAAATCAGAGCAGAAATTAATGAAATAGAAACAAAGAAAACAATACAAAGAATCAATAAATCTAAGAGCTGGTTCTTTGAAAAGCTAAACAAGATAGGCAGACCCTTAGCCCAGTTAACCAAAAGAAAGAAAGAGCAAATCCAAATCAACAAAATCAGAGATGAAAGGGGAAACATCACAGCAGACAACAAAAAGATCCAGAACATTATTTGGGAATACTTTAAAACCTATACTGTATCAAATTTGAAAACCTAAAAGAAATGGATGGATATCTAAAATCATGGGACCAACAAAAGCTAAACCAAGAAGAGAGCAACAGTTTAAACAGACCCATAACATATAAGGGAATCAAAACAGTAAAACATAAAATTTTTTGAAGTATTTTAGTTTAACCTTTTTATTAATGGATGAAAGTCTGAGAAATGGGGTTATGGTTGAGATATGTACTAAAATTTGATTTGGTCTGATTAAAATGTGGTTTACTAATGAATAAATAAGATATAATCTTTTTTAATTATTTATTTAATAACCACATACTTAGAAGAAGCATTTCATTACAACAGCATTGACATATTCAATAACAATTTCCTGTGCAAAGATGCATCTCTCTCAAAATTGGCTGTAAAGTTTTAGGTTTACAGTTGAATTATTACAGTTATACAATATTGTACACAGTACAAACCCTATAAGACATAAAATTAAATGAGGTTTTAACCTTTAAAAAAGATCTCCATTTCATTATTAAAATACAGTTTCACACAGAAAAATTCATTTCTAATGCAATTGACATAAAGATGTTTCCACATACATTTCTAATCCCTAAATATCTGATTATTACTAGTCACAGTCGGTTACTTTCTGAGCTCCTTGGCATCTGAGCATGGATATAAAGTCGTCAGGTAGATTTCAATGGTAATGTTTTTCACATCTACTGATTATTAAGGAGGAAATTTTTATGCTTTGAAGAAGTATTACTATTTTTTAATCATTATTATTTATTTTTAATAACGTGATTAGAAGAAGCATTTCACTACAGCTTTAACATATTCAGTAACACACTCCAGAGCAAGAGTACATCTCTTTCACAAGTGGGTGCAAGTTTCTAGGTTCACAGTTGAGATAATACAGTTAGTTATACAATATTGAGTTCAGTATAAGCCCGGTAAGACATAAAATTGAATGAGTTTTTTAACCTTTAAAAGATCTCCATTTCATTTTAGAATATATTGTTCCTTGCAGAAAGACTCATTGTTTTTGCTACTAACACTGAGATGTTGGTGCAAGCATCTCTAATCTGTATGTATCTGATGATTATTAGTCATAATTGGTTGCACTTGGATCCTTGGCAGCTGTGTATGTCTATAAAGTCATAAGGTACATTTCAATGATAATGTTTATCACCTCTACTAATTAGTATGGTGTAAGTTTCCAGGCTTCCTCTTCAAATATAATACAATTTTTTAAATTTGTTGATTGTGTGTGTGTGTGTGTGTATGTGTGTGTGTGTATCACACAGAACATCCCAAACCACCTTATTCAACTATACACCCACTTCCCAGATGGCACTCTCCCATAGCCTCCCGCCCCCCACTAGAGCCCTTATACTCTGATATCCCTGCTACTGTCTACTGTGTTGTCAGAACCCTGAGCCAATCCTCTATTGGGCTCCTCCTCATTTTTCTTTTATCTGCCCAGGCTGGACTTGAAAGTGATGGACTTAGGATTTGTTTTCAGGCACTTTGATAGCTGTTGGAGTGGCTAGAATCGGCATCAGTTCCCTCTCAAAGGGTAAAGGCTTCTAGATAGGGAGAGAAAACAAATGTAGCCATCATTTTAGACCAATAGTGGGTCATCTCCCTTAGCTACAGGTGGGCCCTACAGTATTGTAGACCAAGATTTGAAGTCTTACATCTGAGCAGTATTTTCTGATTAGAAACAAAATCATCAATGAGAAATGGTTGTCCAAATAACATTTTATATGGACTTAGGTCTAATGTCTGGGAAGTGTAATCCCTTGAACTCTTGAAGAAATATACTGATCGCTTTAATCTTTGGTTATAATTTCTTTTGGGGTCTTTAAGACTGTACAGTTGGCCCAAATAAACCAATTTATTTTTACTCTTATGTCATTTGAGAATCTCTTCCTCAGGGGTTACATGGGCTTGGAAGGAACCCCTGGCTTTTTTCTTTTACCAATTCTATCTATGTGAAGATAAGTCAAAGGTCCTGCTCAGCTGTGGCTTGCTTCACTTGGAAGCACGGAGGAAATGTTTCTTCTGTGTTAACCATCCTCTTTGTAGAATGGACACTGATTCAAGTTCATCTGGTGGGGTCTCCATGGCCTCCCTGAAAGAGGACACGTGACTCACCACTGTTACAGGACATTTTGAGAGATGCTCCATAGTCCCAAAGAAGTTAGTCGACCTTGGAGGGCAAGGTCGGGCAAAAACTATCCTTTAAATCTCTCTGGCCAGATTAGTACAGGCCTCAAAGTATGTCTGTTAAACATCCAAGAAGGTTAGTTTCACCAGTCTGGTACTATTAATCACTATGTGTCATGTAGATAAATCTTGGGCAAAGACCAATTGTTCTCAGATAAACCTTACCTAGACATATATTTCTTGATCTGCTAATATAATTTGTCAATAGATGTTGGAGTAATATGGTTCCCTCTTGGTTTTCAAAACTAGGTAGGCATTATTTATCTCTCAAATTGTCTCGCCCCTCCATCATGGTTTTCCCATTTAAGGTGCCCTCATTCCCCCCCTTTCTCTCTTAATAACATCCTTCTCCTACGGTCCTACCTCTCTTGAACTCCTTTCCTTTTATCCCCTAGGTTCCTTGTATACCCTTCCCTCCCCCCTACCTTAAACTAACCCAATTTTTATCCCTCTCTCCCTTATTAACACCTGTTTTCAACTGTTCTTCTCTTTCAGGTTCTTTCTTTTCCTTTACCTCCCTGGTTCCTTTCTATTATCCTGGTTCCAGTAGTTATATCTGGTTGCACACTTATTTATCAGAGTCTGGTTCTAGGATCCACATATGAGGGAGAACATATGTCGATTTTTTTACTGAGTCTGTGTTACTTCACTTAGTATAACAGTTTCTAGTTCCATCCATTTACCTGTAAATTTCATGATTTCATCTTTCTTTACTGCTGAGTAAAACTCCATCGTATAAATGAACCACATTTTCATTATCTACTCATCAACTGAGGGACACTTAGGTTGCTTCCATCTCTTAGCTATTGTGAAAAAAGGAGCAACAAACATGGATGTACAACTGTCTCTGCAACAAGATGAGTTCTTTGGGTATATGCCAAGGAGTGGCATAACTGGGTCAAATGGTAGGTTCATTTCTAGGGTTTTTTTTAATACAGAAAAATTCATTTTTAATACAATTGACACTAAGATGCACATGCGTTTCTAATCTCTATATATCTGATTATACCTAGTCACAGTCAGTTACTTTCTGAGCTCCTTGTCATCTGAGCATGGATATAAAGTCATCAGGTAGATTTCAATTGTAATGTTTTTCACATCTACTAATTATTAAGGAACAAATTTTTATGCTTTGAAGAACTGTTTTTTCTTTCTTTCTTTACTTATACACCCACTTCCCAGATTGCCACCTCCCATACCCTCCCTCCCTCCACTAGAGCCCTTATACTCTGATATCCCTGCTACTGTCTGCTGTGTTGTCGGCACCTCCAGCCATTCCCCACTACTTGCCCTTCTGGTGAATCTAGTCAGCCTATCTAGAGGTCTTTGTTTTAGGAGGGTTAGCTGTTCCTCATCTGTAGTTTTTTTGAGAGTTCTCCACACTGCTTTGCATAGGGGTTGAACAAGTTTGCAGCCCCACCAGCAGTGGATGTGTGTTCCCCTTTCCCCATATCCTCTCCAACATTTGGTATCATTTGTTCTCATGATCTTAGCCAGTCTGACTTGGTAAGATGAAATCTTAAAGTGGCTTTAATTTGCATTTCCCTAATTACTAATGATGGTAACACTTTTTTTTTTTTCTGG
>NW_008354174.1:701619-702457 GCF_000622305.1 Nannospalax galili | reverse complement strand
TTTCCTACACCTGTATCTTGTAGGTTTTTCCCAATGTTTTCTTCTAACAGTCCCAAAGTTTCAGGCTTTACATTGAGGTCTTTGACCCATTTGGAATTGACTTTTGTGCAGGGTGAAACATAGGGGTTTAGTTTCATTCTCTACAGGTGGAGATACAGTTTTGCCAGCACCATTTGTTGAAGATGCTGTCTTTCCTCCATTGTGTGTTCTCAGCACCTTTGTTGAATATCAGGTGGCTGAAATTATATGAACTCATGTTTGGACCTTCTATTGTGTTCCATTGATCTACATGTCTATTTCTGTGTCAGTACCATGCTGTTTTTATGACTATAGCTCTGTAATGTAGTTTAAAATCTAGTCTCATAATCCCCCCAGCATTGCTCTATGTGCCCAGGGTTATTTTGGCTATCCGAGGTCTTTTGTGCTTCCATATGAATCTTAGCATTGTTTTTTAAAATTCTGTGAAAAATGTCATGGGGATTTTGATTGGCATTGCATTGAATCTGTAAATGACTTTTGGTAGGATGGTCATTTTCACAATATTAATTCTTCCAATCCATGAGCATGGGAGATCCTTCCATCTTCTGATGTCTTCCTCAATCTATTTCTTTAAAGATTTAACATTTTCATTGTAGAGGTCTTTATTGTCTTTGGTCAGGTTTATTCCGAGATTATATATATATTTGCAGCTATTTTGAAGGGGAGAGTTTCCATGTGCTCTTTCTTCTGATTGCTTGTTATTGGTATATAGAGAGGCTGCAGACTTTTGTAGGTTAATTTTGTAACCTGCCACTTTACTGAACGTGTTACTAATTTCTAAGAGTTTTCTGGTGGAAGT
>NW_008354174.1:699439-700259 GCF_000622305.1 Nannospalax galili | reverse complement strand
TTTCTTAATTTCTCTTTTGACCCATTCATCATTCAGGAATGTGTTGTTTAATCTCCATGTGTTCATGTAGTAATTAGGGTTTCTTCTTGTGTTGACTTTAAATTTTATTGCATTGTGGTCTGATACAATGCATGAAATTATTTCAGTCTTTTTTTATTTGTTGAGGTTTGTTTTGTACCCCAGTATATGGTCAATTTTGGAGAAGGTTCCGTGAGGCATTGAATAGAAAGTATATTCTTTGGTCCTTGGGTGGAGTATTTGGTAGATGTCTCTTAGGTCCATTTGACATATGGTATTGTTTAATTCAGATGTCTTTTTGTTAATTCTCTGTCCTGTTGACCTACCTAATGGTGACAATGGGGTATTGAGTTCCCCTACTATTAATGAGTTTGGATTAATCTGGGTCTTAAATTCCTGTAGTACTGTTTTTATCAACCTGGGTGCACCAGAGTTTGATGAATATATGTTCATGATTGTAATATATTCTTGATTCATTGTTCCTTTGATCAGAATGAAGTGGCCCTCTTTATCTCTTCTGATTAGTTTTAGTTTAAAGTCTATTTTGTTAGATATTATAATTGCTACACCTGCTTTTTTCTTAGTACCATTTGCTTGCTATATTTTTTCCATCCTTTCACTTTAAGATATTGTCTGTCCTTGAAAATGAGGTGAGTTTCTTGCAGACAACAAAAAGATGGGCTTTGTTTCTTAATCCATTCCCCTAGTCTGTGTCTTTTGAATGGCGAGTTCAGTCCATTAATATTTAAAGTTATTAATGAAAGATGAGTATTGAATCCTGTCATTTTTATTTCTGTTTACA
>NW_008354174.1:686068-699239 GCF_000622305.1 Nannospalax galili | reverse complement strand
TCCTGTCTGTTTGGTGTTCTGTATGCTTCTGTGGTCATTTAACACTGGGAATACTTTGGTCCAGGCTCTTCTGGCTTTCATAGTTTGCATTGAAAAGTCAGCTGTGATCCTAATGGGTTTTCCTTTATATGTGACTTGTTGTTTCTCTTTTGCAGCTTTCAGTATTTTCTCTTTGTTTTGTATGTTTAGTGCTTTTACTATGATGTGCGTGCAGAGTTTCTTTTCTGATCCTGTCTGTTTGGTGTTCTGTATGCTTCTTGTATTTGTATGGGCATGTCTTTCTTTAATTTTGGGAAATTTTCTTCCACAATTCTGTTGAAGATCTGGTCCATGCCATTATCTTGGGATTCTTCTCCTTCCTGTATGCCTATGATTCGTAAGTTTGATGTTTTATGGTGTCATAAAATTCCTGCATATTCCATTCTTGCGATTTCTAAAATTTTTCATAATCTTTGCTTGAGTGGTCTAGTTTGTCCACTTTATCTTCCAATCTTGATACTCTGTTTTCCATTTCATTCATCCTATTGGTGAGGCTTTCCCTTGTCATTTCTAATTGGTTTACTGAGTGTTTCACTTCCTTCTTCATTTCAGCTTGAGTAGTTTTCAATATTTCTAACTCTTTCCTAAATTCATCCAGGAGTTTATCCCTATCTTCCTTCAGTTCTTTGATTTCTTTGTTTGTGTGTTCTTTAAATTCACTGAATTCTTTTATCATGTTTATAATTGTTCTTTTGAGTTCCATGTCCTGCATTATCTTTAGGGTGTTCTCATTGTACTCCTGTAGAGGACTATTGATATTTGGTGGGGATATGTAATTTTGGTTTTTCATGTTATTATTTTTTTCTCTGTGATTTTGACATGTGAATTTCTTTTGTAGTTTCTGATTCTTGTGTGAGACTCAGGCCTTCAAGTTTAGGTCTGCTTCTTTTTATGAACTTTATGTCTTTGTGGTTTACTTTTGGGGCATGAAAATCTGGTTCCTCTTAGCTTCTGGTTCTCTCTTTTGATTTTATATTGGAGTGGCCAGATTGCTTTTGTCTTCAGGAGTTCCCACAGAGGCCCAAGTCAGATGAGGATCAAATGCTCTCAGGCTTTCTCCTAAGGTCCTGATCTCTCCAGGAAAGATTTTTGTTTTAGGAATTTGGGTGTTGGACTGTCCTGGGAGCTGGGCCCAGGAAAGATGCTGGTCTAGGGAAGCTGGTGGCCATGCCACCCAGAGATGCAAAGGAAGATGGGGGCAGGAGGTGGTTCCAAGGGCCCCTGGGGACTGCACTGAGGAGCTGGGTTGGTCTGGATGCAAAGGACCAGGAATAGGAAAGGTCAGCCCAGGCGTCCAAGAAGGAGGCTGGTGGGTTTTGCAGACCCAGGGAAGCAGAGCAGGTGAGGTGGGGCCAGGCCCAGAAGCAGTGCTCCTGGGGACCAGAGAAGGCACTGAGTTGGTCTGGATGAAAAGGATCAGGAAGCAGTGGTGTTTCCCTGAGTGTCTGGGGTGCCAAGACAAGGAATGGGACAGGACCTAGGCTAGGAAGAGAGACCGCAGGTGGAGATGGGAGGGTGAATGAGTTTGGGAGAGTCAAGGCAGGGAGGGCACAATCGACTTACCCTGGAGAGAGAGGCCCGGGTGGGAGAGAGGCCTATGGGTCGTGCAGGCCCAGGGAAGCAGAGGGCATAAAAAAATTATTTTTAAAAGAATTATTTGGGCCATGTGTGGTGGCACACACCTTTAATCCCAGAACTGGGGAGGCAGAGGTAGGCAGATCTCTGACCAACCTGGTTTGCATAGTGAGTTCCAGGTAATCCGGGGCTACAAGGAGACTCTGTCTCAAACAAAACAAAACAAAAATAAAAAAAGAATCATTCCAGTTTAGTTTGCAAATGGACTTCAGGAATTACGTAGCACCTTTGGCCTCATCACTGTAACTATTTATGTGATTTATAAGGGAATAAACGTTATTAGACATGCAAATGGAGTCTCTATGCAATAAAAATGGACTACTTGGAGCCAGCAAGATGATTCAGCAGGTAAAGGCACTTGCGGCAAAATCTGATGACCTGAGTTCAACCACTAGGACCTACATGGTACAAGAAGAGAACTAACTCCCTCAAGTGTCCTCCAACCTCCACACAAACCCACACACATACACACATATACACCCATCCTCACACAGACAAAATTAATATAATAAAACATTTAATCGGCTACTTGGGGGAAATTTTCGATTTTGTATCTAAGTCCTCTAAGTACTTGAAATTTAGATGTTCTTATTAAGAAGGTAAGACAGATTCCACCGAGCATCTGATAAGGCAGTATTGAGATAATACAGCCTGCCTGAATGCTTTAATCTAAAAAGTGGGGCCGAGTGTACAATTAACGCTAGTATTTACCTTCTTCAACCTTGCTAAATAAATTCTGCGGCTGATGCTCCCTCAGAAGGCTGATGCAATAACTATCGGTACCACTAGAGGGCACTGTGAGGATTCTGTTGTTTATCAGGTGAGCGGAGCTGTATTGGACAGCCAGCCCTCTGGCTTGAGAGATTCAAGGAAGAGGCCAAGAGGACCAAAAAGAAGACAGTTAACATTGCAACCTTAGGATACAAGAAAATAGCAATAACAAAGATTTAGAAAATATTCCAGATTTTTCCATCTACCTTAACACAGCAGAATTGCACTTCACAGAACCTGTGAACTATTGTAAGGCCATCTGGCTGGCCTGAATGTGACATGAATCTCCTCTGGTCCGAACATTTACTTGTTGATGCCAGATCTTCCTGAGTTCTCTAGAAACCAGCAATATTCAGGACAGTAGTTACTGTCCACCCTGAGACCTCGAGTAACCAGGGAGCAATGTCCCACTGCTGACGTGCCCAGTGAACATGTGGCATGCTGGAGAACTAAACCTTTTATTAAGCCTAAGGATTCCTTATCATTACTCATTACTCCAACATAATATTGTTATGACCGTGTTATTAGTCTAGGGGTCTTGGACGGTTACCACCTAGGGATGAGGTTTCTCAGCCAATTAAAGAATTAAAAGGCAGGAAAAATCTCAGACCAGCAGAGAGCGATAAGCAAATAAACTTTTATTGAAAGATGAAGATTCACATACACTCATGCATTCACACAGAGGGAAACCCTCAGCAAGTGGAGAAGGGGAGTCAGAAACAGAAAATCCAACTTCGCCCTGGGGAAGGTCTGGGTTTTAAGGTTTTAGTGGATTCACCTCCCCTAATTTTCCATTAATCAACTTAATAGAAGGCTGATAGGTTTATGGCTTCGAATAAAGAGGTGTCTAGGTCTGGCCTCTGCTTTAGCTGAACTGGATTGGACTAGGTGGCAGGAAAGAGAAAAAAAAGAAGCCTGCTGGCTGGGGAAGGGGCTCCCCAGGCCTTTATCTTGGACCACAAAGAAGATGGCAGTGTGCCATCTTTATTATCCCTCAGTGACCCTGTTTGCTTATCAGGGAGTTAGTCCCTTACACTATAGCCTACCAACCTGTTTAAATTCATTGAGAGCTAAGTGGGGTCACGTAGCGAGGGCATCTAGTCTGAGTTTATTTTCAGAATCTGGGACTGCCCGCTGTTATTCTATCTTGATATTTCACAAAACATTTTTCAGAACCCCTGACATCTACCGAGTTTTTAAATGCAACTTAAGTTGATAAATATTTGTTCACGAATATTTACTTTCTTCCTGATGAAAAAAACATATAATGCCAGAGTTACAAACAGACAAAAACCCTTGCTTTGTAAAGCATATATTCTAGAGGAGAAGACAAATCATGAACATGATGTTATATGTGTAGTATGTTAAAAGATAACTGCTAAAAAGTTATAAAGTCAAGATGGCAGCTAAGTATCTCTGAGTGAGTATGTGCATGTTAAAGTGTGAGAAGCTCTGCTCTAAATGGAGCAATGATCCATACAATGATACTCTGCAGACTTCTGAATGGAACTGCCTGGAAACCAGCTCCTTTGGTAAGAAAGAGAGACCCCATATCAGTTTCTGGGAGGTTTAGAGCCAGACACTAACAATATACATGTGCAGAATCATAGTACATCCTAAGTTTGTTTTTTAACCTTAGACATGAATGTGTGTGTACATGTTTATATGTTTTAATGTATGATTAGAAGAAAGAAACCTGATTGTTTTTTAAAGTGCTTGTAATATTGGGCATTGTGCTACTAGAGCAATAATAAACCATAGACTGTGATAAACAAAGACATACCAGAAGATTACATTTGCATTTAATCAAATTACGTTGGCTTCTACTACAAAAATGTATGTACTACTTTTTAAAATTGGGATGAAAGTAAAATTTTAAAACACTCCATGCCTCAGATTTCTTAATATTTATTAAGCCACCCTCCCTGTATCAAACACCTGGGCCCCTACTTCACACCTTCTAAACCTCAGCTCTGATTCCAGCACTGTGGGGAAAAGGTCCCTTTGAGGTTCCACTCTCTGCACTGACAGTACCTCATCTCAAGCTTGTGTCTTATAGACACCTTCCCATCCAAATTATTTTTTAAGTCCAGTGGGCCTCATCAAGAAAAAAGTAAGTAGAGAACTCTCTCAGGTTTTGGTCACATGAGCCACCACTGTGGTGCTCATTACCAAAGCTCAAGTGGCCCCTTGAAAGCAGGCAGTTGCCATACAAGCTCCTTTTGCACGTAGTGATATTTACCAGGGCTGGGAGCATTGGAATTAGCATCTGGTCTCACCTATATACCACTAACCTGTGGAAACCCAGCTTAGAACAATAGTTCTCCATCCCCATAGAATCTCCTGAATCTCTTCCATTAATACCCACTTTCTCTCTGTTCCTAATTCTTTCCCTACAAGGCTACCCACCACCCTCCCTGCTCTTTCTACCCCACCCCCTACCTAACACAGCTTCTCTGATGAGCTGAAGCTTCCACAAAGCACAGAAAACTATTTCCTTACTATTTTTTATTTTATGTGTATGAGTGCATTGCTTGCATGTAGGTAGGTGAACCTATGTCGTGCGGAGATCAGAAGAGGGTGTCAGATCCCTCTGGAACTGGAGTTACAGACTCCAGTTGTTAACCACCATGTGGGTGCTGGGAATCAGGAGTAGCCAGTGCTCTTAACCACTGAGCCATCTCTCCAGCCCCAACAAATTATCTTTAAGCAACTGTTTCCTTCCTTATCAATAGCCTCAAAGGAAAAGATGCAGAAAGGACCTTGGAAAATAGGGAAGGTAAAAAGTATAGAAAAAATTCACATTAACTAATATTGTACTTTTTTCTACATTCACATTTCTCTCACTTAGATGTCACAGTGATGCAGTGAAGAAAATTTTGTTATCCCCCATTTAAAATGAATGAACTGGGGCTAGAGAGATGGCTCAGTGGTTAAGAGCACTTTATGTTCTTAACTGGAGTTTGGTTCCCAGCACCTTCATAGCAGCTCACAACCACCTGTAACTCCACTTCCAGAGGACTCTATGCTCTCTTCCAGCCTCTATGGGCTGCTTCACACATGTTGTACAAAAACTCATGAAGACACGTACACATATACATAAAATGATTGATGAACAAACCAACAATTTTTTAATTAACAAGCTGGGGATGAAGAGGCAGCTCAGTGGTTAAAGCCTTGCTAGGCAAGCTTGAGGACGGTAGTTTGGATCTCCAGAACTCATATAAATAGCTGGTAGAAGTGACACCTGCCTGTAAATACAGCCTCTGAAGGCAGAGACAGGGGATGCCCAGCACATGCAGATGACTGAGAATAGTCAGGTCTATGAGCTCTGGGTTTGACTGAGAGACCCTGCCTCATTGAATAAGGTGAAAGAGTGATGGAGGATGACTCCTGAGATCAACCTTGGGCATGCAGTACAAACACAGACCTGTACCCACACACAGATAGACAGATGGTTGATAGATGATGATGGTGATGAAAAAGATAGATGATAGGTAGGTAGGTAGATAGATAGATAGATAGATAGATAGATAGATAGATAGATAGATAGATAGATAGATAGATAGATAGATAGATAGATAGATAGATAGATAGATAGATAGATAGATAGATAGATAGATAGATAGATAGATAGATAGATAGATAGATAGATAGATAGATAGATAGATAGATAGATAGATAGATAGATAGATAGATAGATAGATAGATAGATAGATAGATAGATAGATAGATAGATAGATAGATAGATAGATAGATAGATAGATAGATAGATAGATAGATAGATAGATAGATAGATAGATAGATAGATAGATAGATAGATAGATAGATAGATAGATAGATAGATAGATAGATAGATAGATAGATAGATAGATAGATAGATAGATAGATGATATTTAATAGCTCAGCAGGTAAGTGTGCTTGCTAGTGAAAGCCTGACAGCCCAACTTTGATCCTCAGAACTCACACAGTGAAATCACTTTCTGTAAGTTGTCCTCTAACCTCCACATGACCTATTTGGTGCAAGCATTCATGAACACAGACAGACAGACAGATATGTGCATGTGCGCGCGTGTGCGCGCGCGCGCACACACACACACACACAAATGTAAAGTAAATAAATAAAATGAACAAACTGTAACTCAAAAAAAATAGCAGTAAAGCTCAAATGAGAATGTAGCCCTTTCCACCATTAATGCCACTTCATCAATATAGTTTCATTTTGATTCTTGGTCTTTTATCTTCAATTTCTGTCTACTTTGTCAAGAGAATCTTGCTTACGCCATGTTTTTGCAGTATTAATCTTTTTAAGAAGACCCCATTGACCAAAAATATTTCAAGAAATCAACTAGTATGCTTTAGATCTATCTTGAAATACAGATATAAGGAGGAAGAGAAACAGACTCTGGGCCAGCCATAGAATTTCTGCTATTGTTACAGCAGCAAAAAATAAATTTAAAAAATTCAACTTTCCAGTTTTGTCAGATCACCTGGTCACAGGACCACCCTTAGGAAGGTGGCTTCCCTTTAAGTTATGCTGAAAAGATGGGTGGAATACCTAGTATGTTAATGAGATGGTGAACTTTTCCTACCCAGAATCCCAGCTTCTTAGCACAGTACTTACGGACCTGGCTTATAGACATGAGGGCTCTGTAAATCTTTCCGGCTTTTCTGACGTCTTAGAAAAGTGCAACTTCTTCTCTTCTTCATATCTCTTCTCTAGCCATTTTCTTCCTAACATTTTGGGCTGCCCCAACATCTTGTATTTTACTTTTTCTCTGAAGCTCCCTTCTCTTCCCTATTGTGAGGCTGTTAGTCTAGCATGGCTTTATGGCATTTCTTCTTCTCCTCTCCATTTGCTTCCTCAAGGCAGCTGCTGAGATTTACATCTTGACTACTCTGAGAATTTTTCCTTAAATTCTAATAAAATTGTCCTAAAGCTTCTGTCTGAGTCCATTCTTAAGTTCTTTCACAAATGAGGCTGAGAACCCTAGATGGGGATTCTGTTGTCCCCTGTATCACCTGTAGAGATGAGAACATGCACCCAGCTGAGGCACAGTCTCTACCAGACCACCACGTTCCATATGCCATGTTTACACAAGTCTTGCAGAAATCCATCACTGTCAAGAGTCAAACCACACAGAAGTGTAGAGAACAAATGTGAATTTGTTATCAGGGAGATGGGGGTTCTCTTTCATGGACTCTTAGTCATTAGCAAAAGAAATTTTTAAAAAGACCGAGAAGATAGCCGGGTATGGTAGTGCGTGCCTTTAATCCGAGCACCAGGGAGGCAGAGGCAGGCAGATCTTTGTGAGTTCAAGGCCAGCCTGGTCTACATAGTGTTCCAGCACAACTGGGGCTACAGGGAGACCCTGTCTCGAAAAGACAAAAAAAAAAAAAAAAAAAAAAAAAAAAAAAAAAAAAAAAAACCCAGAAAAAAACTCAAGGAAAATTTAAAAAAAAAAAAAAAAAAAAAACTGGGCAAACTAAATACAATTCTTGGTAGCTTCCAGGAGGGAGATGAAGCAGAGGGAAGTCATGCCTTCTGCAATGGAGTTGGGCAGGAAGGTAGGCAGTCATGTTGGAAAAGGACACAGGCTTCAGAGAAAGCCCAGATGTCCAGCTTAAGCTCATGCTTAGGCTTTTAGCTAGTATCAGAAAAGAAAAAAAAAAAAAGATAGAAAATTTAAAAAAAAGAAAAAGAAAAACTTAGGCTTTTCTGAATTAGGACTCAGAAAAACTTAAAGTATTGCCATGAGGGAAGCTTTGCAAGTTGTGTGGGGGAAGGGCTTCTGGGAAATAGAAGTGCATTGGTTCATTAAGAGAATAATTGTCCCTCCTATCTCCTTAACACATCTTCAGGGAAATCAGTTTTCTTGGAGGGTATACGCCTAGCCAGGTAATTAACAGGCTCAGCTGGATTAACTCTTAAGGGAGGAGACAAAATGTGTAACGTTTTAAGCAGATCAGAATGTCATGTTTCTACCCAGAACAGAAAGAGGTATTTCATTCTTTTGAAGATTCATTTATTTTTATTTTATGTGTATGAGTGTTTTGCCTAAATGTATGTATGTGCACCACATGCCCGCAAACTCTCCGAGGCCAGAAGAAGACATCAGGTACCCAAAAACTGAAGTTAGAGACGGTTGTGAGCCCCGGTCTTCTGCGAGAGCAGCAAGTGCTCTTAACCACTGAGCCATCTCTCCAGCCCCAAGTATTCCATTCTTCTGAAGAGGAAGAAGTGGCTTTCTATTAGTGAACCTTGAAATTTTCACCTTTTCACACAGCAGTTTAAATTGTAAGGGGGGGGGATGTGATGTTTCTATCTCTAGGGTTCCTAGGAAAAGGGCAGGGGGGATCCAAAATTCACAATACAGGTCTATCCTCTTTAATAACCTCCAAGTCTGCTAATCCCTGAAACACCTTACTCTCCTACGTATATATACTACACATTTTCTTGCATATTATTAGGATTTAGAGAGCAGAAAAGAGAGTGGAGTTGCAGAATTGGGAAAGAAACCAGTGCCAGACCATCAACAGATCAAGACTGTGTTTATTCAGCACATCGAATGGTAGCAACCTTCCCACAAAACGGAAGCTACTGCCCAGAGGGAGGGCTTGTTGAGAATTATATAGGATACAGCTGTGGTTGTACGCTTTAGGGCATTCTTGAGAAATGTATGGCCCCTTACTTTCTGTGACGGTTTGCTAAAGTTTATCTTGAGATACAGGCCTGAGATGAATAACAGTGGGGTAGGGGCAAGACATCTGGCTCAGGGAACTTCTGGCTTCTATCACATATGTGCTTTAATACACAACAGGTGTGCTTGTGTGTATGGTATATGCATGTATGTGCACATGTGTGCAGGTGTGCTTGTCCATTTGTGCACTTGTGGAGGCCAGAGGTTGAAATCAGGTGTCTTCCTCTGTTGCTCTCCACCTTATTTTTTGTGGCAAGGTCTCTGCTGAGCCTGGAGCTTGCTGTTTCAGCTAGACTGCATGCCCAGAGAGCCCCAGGAACTGCCTGTCTCTGCCCATCCCCAGCACTGGGGTTATGGGTCCATGCTGTGTTTTTTATGTGTGCTGGGGATCTGAACTCAGCAAGCACTTTACCACTGAATCATCTTCCCAGCACCATATAGATCTTTTTATTTGTTTTATAAAAAAAATAGAATCAAACCAAGGTTATCTCCTTTTCACTTTGCAGGTGAAATGATGGTTATTACTAAGATTCTGGGTTCCTGATGGAAAGGTTTCATTCGGGTTCGGACTCCAGGAGGGCCACTAAGGTGGATTGTCTGACTAATGAGTTTATTACAAGAGTCATTAACACCATTGGAAAGACAGCATGGTGAGGGCTCTGAGAAGAGTTCAGGCCCTGCCACCACAGACAGACAGACAAGCAGCCGTGGGCTCTGAGGAAACCTTTGGCCCACAGGCAGAGTTGAAGTCCCTTCTTATAGGTTGCAGAGGAAGAGGAAGGGGGGAGATTCCCTGCTACATGACTGAAGGCTAGTCCAAAGTACAGGCCGTCTCTGGTTCCTGAATGGCAGAGGGGGTGGAGAGGAAGGAGTCTTGCATTTCAATGAAGGAATGTGTAACCTTGAGGCTAGGGAAGGGTAGGGAGGAGGGGCCCATTCAGTTAATGTGTATCCATCCTGTGGAAGGTGTCTCTAGTGCCTCTTAATAGCATGGCGTCTGGTAGCCTGAAACTTGTATGCAAAATCAGCTATGACAGTGGGAAAAGACACAGCTGCAGGTGAACAAGACCTAAGCAGGGCTGGTCTGGTTCTAACACTAGTCTCAGCTGGAGAAAAGTAGGAGATTCTCTTTTTCTTTATTTATTGCTCTCTCTCTCTCTCTCTCTCTCTCTCTCTCTCTCTCTCTCTCTCTCTCTCTCTCTCCCCTCTCCCCCCTTCTTTCTCTCTCTCTCTCTCTCTCTCTCTCTCTCTCTCTCTCTCCCCTCCCTTCCTTCTTCCTTCATTCTTTCTTTTTCTTCTTATATTAATCTTTGTTCATCTCTTGCATCTCTCACCCAACATTCTCATGGCCTCTGCTCACTTATAACCTCAAACTCAAGCTTTCAGTTGTCTAAGTTTTTTGTGCCAGGCGCTGTGGTTGTGTTGCTGCAAGAAGCTGAGACATAGGGCTTTCCATGCACAGAGAAAGCATCCAAGAGACTCACATGGAAAAATTGGAAGGTTTATTCAGGCCAGCAGACTTGAGAGGAGTTTGCTCCTAAAAAACTCGAGCCCCAGGTTTATTTCCTTCATAGTTTTTATAGGTCTCCTCACATCATTATTTAAGTTACAAAACTGATGGGTTTAAGTTACAGCCTATGTGATTACCAGCACAGATGCCTACATGCCTTAAGACCAAACAAGGGCAATTGTTTCTTACAGGCATGTTTCCAGAGGCAGGTATTTAGGGTAGAAGTTAAGATATTCTTTAACAACAGAGTTTATTGCCTTAGCAAGCAAGGCAGTTGCAAACAGGTGTTCCACTAGATAACTGCGGTATTCATTTCTCAAGAAAGCTTGCTTCATTTTAGCTTTGATTCCTTATCAACACGAATTTTAGTAAGCATTCATAAAACCACTATAAGGTGAGTACTATGTCCTAAAGTATAAAATCAGTCATAAAACAATAGTAGACATACTCATAAGTGACATTAAATGTATGGGTCTATTTCTTTTCCTCTCCAATGTTGCTTTTGACCTGTCACATGCTAAACTCTTTTTTTTAAAAAAAAATATTTTTATACCAGGCGTGGTGGTGCATGCCTTTAATCCCAGCACTTGGGAAGCAGAGGCAGGCGGATCTTTGTGAGTTTGAGGCCAGCCTGGTCTACATAATGAGTTCCAGGACAGCTGGGGCTACAAGGAGACCCTGTCTTTAAAAAAAAAAAAATTTATGCCAGATGTGGTGGTGCACACCTTTAATCCCAGCACTTGGGAGGCAGAGGCAAGCGGATCTCTGTGAGTTCAAGGCCAGCCTGGTCTACATAGTGAGTTCCAGGACAGCTGGGGCTACAGGGGAAACTCTGTCCCAAAAAGACCAAAAAATTTTTGAAAATTTATTTTATGTGTATGCATGTGTTGCTGGCATGTATGTAATTGCACCCATGTCATGTAATGCCTTTGGAGGTCAGAAGAGGGTGTTGGATCCTCTGGAACTGGAGTTATGGACAGTTGTTAGCTGCCATGTGGATGCTCGTCTTCTGCAAGAACAGCCAGTGTTCTTAACCACTGAGCCATCTCTCCAGCCCCCACATGCTAAACTCTTAAATTGATTGGAATTTATTTTTGAAATCTATTTTAGGCTATTATCTGTGGATATAATACCTAATTTTAATTATTTCCATTTTATAAAGAAATGGTGTGCACCACCACGCCTGGCACATATTAACATTTTTGGTCTCAGACATTTTATTTTTCAAAATAATTTCTCTATCAAAGTGTAATAAAATTCTATTAAATTGTGGACGTTTGCTCATTGACATCGCTTTAACTTGCATGTTAATGAGGTGATTATTATTATTTTTATTGCATTTAGCCTTGCATATTGGAAAGTAAATTATAACTCTTTTTTTTAATCCATCTATTTTCTTACTAAAGAATTTTGAAATGGATCTCTTTGTCCAAATTCAGTTTATCCAAGTGTTGTTTTGTAGCACTTCATAAACTCATTTTATTGGAACATTTAAATCTGAAGCAGAAGAAATAAGAAATGCTATTGGTTTGGGGGTGTTTGCCTTATTCCTTATATTTTCAACAAACTAAACTATTATCTGGAGTATTTTTTTAGTTACATAAACATAGCACATAAAAATGACAATAATTTTCATTTTCCTATAGACTGCTTTCCTGTTCTACCCAAATAATAACTTTTTCATAATGGGGTTTTGCTATGTTGCCAAGCAAGCTGAACCTAAATAATTCATACACTTCAATAATAATCTTTCCTAGAGTACTGAGTACTGACAGTTTATTCTCATTCTCTCTCTCTCTCTCTCTCTCTCTCTCTCTCTCATATTTTATGAAATAATGACTCTTAATTAGAGTTATAGAAATAGCCACTAGAAAAATTAAGCATGGGCAGTGTTAAAAGCAGCTGATTTTGAAGGACAAAACCCAGGTGGAGATACATGGAACCAGTGGCCATTGCTTTTCATTATACTACTTGCAATACTTGATTTTTAATGTATTCCATGTTAAAATTTTAAACATATAAGTAGTACAAAAGAATGACCATATTTCAGTCATTCTAAGAATGACTAGAGCTTGCTAAAAATTTATATTCCCAAGTTCTATGCGGTGTCTGAGGGTGGGAGCAAGGAATCTGCACTTTTAACAAACCCTGGGTGATCCTGTTTCAGGTGGTCAGGGGACTAAACGCTCAACAGTAGTGCTCTAATGTTTCTCTAGATTGTATGTTTTGCTTTTAAATACATTTTTTTCTTTAAAAAAAAATCATTTTTTTCAGATCCCCCAAGGGGGGTGCACCATTCCTGGAGGTACTGCAATACCAGGTCGATTTTTAAGAGGAACACTTTTTTTTTTTTTTTTTTTTTTTTGGTCTTTTGAGACAGGTCTCCCTGTAGCCCCAGCTGGCCTGGAACTCACTATGTAGACCCAGATGGCCTCAAACTCACAGAGATCTTTGTGCCTCTGTCTCCCAAGTGCTGGGATTAAAGTTGTGGGTCACCACACCTGGCAAGAGGAAC
>NW_008354174.1:681886-685860 GCF_000622305.1 Nannospalax galili | reverse complement strand
TTGTCTTTTTGAGACAGGGTCTCCCTGTAGCCCCAGCTGTCCTGGAACTCACTATGTAGACCAGGCTGGCCTTGAACTCACAAAGATCTGCCTGCCTTTACCTCCCAAGTGCTGGGATTAAAGGTGTGTGCCATGACGCCAGGCTACCATTTCTTTGAGGTCTTTTTACCCTAATTGCCTAGCCAATTCCTGCCTCCTATTCTTATCATGCCATCCTCTGAAGAGGTTACCCAAATTGCCAAGAGGGAATAGGGGCACAGACCGCTCTGGCTTCTTCCATGCTGAACGGGGATGCAGGGTGAGGCAACTGGAGTGCCCCTTCAGTGGGTCTATCTAAAAGACTCCCAAATTGCATAACTCTTGTCTCTAAGGGGAAAAGAAAGTCCTTGAATCATGAATAGGAGATGTGAAGGAGAAATAAAGGCAAGAGTAATTAGCATTAGGAACACTTTTTAAAGGAACCGTTTAAGATGAATTTTAAAATCTATTTTGAGACCTTCATTTATTGTATATCTACACACATGTGAGCACATGTGTAGCAAGACAGAGTCTTGCTACATAACTCAGGATCTTCCTTTCTCAGCCTTGTGAGTATATTTAATTTTCATTGATTTTATGCTATCAATTTTATTAAATGCTTTTGGCATATATTGCTATACTCATATAATTCTTACTATTTTCCCCACTAATATACTAAATTTCATTATTACTTTTCTTTGTATATCAAGTGTAGATATGGATAATGAATTTTGATTGTCCAAAATATGAGTATTAATTAGCATTCCTGGACAATAACACTGTTATATTTTTTAAATTATTTATTTTATATGTATGAGAGCTTTGCCTACATATATGTAAGTGCACCTGTGTCATGCAATGCCCATGGAGGCCAGAAGAAGGCATTGGATCCCCTGAAACTGGAGTCACAGATGGTTGTTAGCTGTCATGTGGGTGCTGGGAATCAAACCCAGGTCCCCTGAAAGAGCAGCCAGTGCACTTAACTGATGAGCCATCTCTCCAGCTCTAAAATCTTAAGTTAACTTTCTAATTCTGCATTTTATTAATTTCTGGGTTGCTCTATTTTCAAAATTTGTTAAATTTACCAGTTCATGTCAGAATCCTGACAAGAAGCAAAAGACATAATTAGAAAATGTTAAAGAGTAAAAGAAATATACCATTGCACTGAATGTCACTTAGATGTATGTGTCTAATACTGTTTTATGACAGATTTTTAAACTTTAGGACATAGTACTCACTTTATAATGGTTTTATAAATGCTTACTAAAATTTATGCTGAAAAAGAATCAAAACTGAAATGGAGAAAGCTATCTTGAGAAATGAATACCACAGTTATCTAGTGGAACATCCATTTACAACTGCCTTGCTTGCTAAGACACCTGCAATAAACTCTGTCAAAAAAATCTTAACTCCTGCCCTAAATATCTACTTCTGCAAACATGCCTGCAGAAGGAATTTCCTTTCAATGGTCCTAAGGCACAAAAGCACCTGTGCTGGTAACCACACAGGCTGTAACTGAAACTCACCAGTGCTGTAACAGTTAAAGAATAATGCCAGCAATCATATAGAGACCATGAAGGAACTAAACTCAGGGCTCAAGTTGTTTGGAGGAGACTCCACTGGAGTCCACTGGCATGAATAAACTTTCCCTATTTCTCCATGAAAGTCTCTGGATGCTAACTCTGTATGTGGCAAGTCCTGCGCTTCACTTCCCTAAAGCAGTGTTATTAAAGATGCAACAATATGTCAACCATTATCTTTTTGCTTTCTTCTCTCTCATACCTGTGTATGCAAGCCTCTAAATTAAATCTCTTGCACACAGTTGTGAGGCCTCTAATTTCCTACCAGATCTTGACTCATACCAGGCATAGCACCATCTGTGAAGGACTTTTATTTTATTCAGATTTATTAAAGTATAATTTAAATGCAATAAAATTCTCTAATTAAGTGTAATTAAATGAAAGTTGACAGTTAATTGTGACCATAATCATACATAGCTCATTTTCATTACTCCAACATGTTCCCTTGTGTTTTCCACTAGACAATCTTCTTTCCCATTAGTGGCTCCAGGTAACCACTGATCTGGTTTCTATTGCTTTAACTTTGTTTTCCAGAATTTCAAATGAAAGGAATTGCTCATGTCCTTTTTGTGTCTTGCTTCTTTCACCTAGCAGAATATACAAGGAGATCACTGGCTTCCACCAATCCAAAGGCTAAGAATGTCATCAGATAATCTCGGAGACCTATAGCAGAGTAACTACAAAAGAATTATTCAGCCAGGTTTGGTGGCACATGCCTTTAGTCCCAGCACTTGGGAGGCAGAGGCAGGTGGATCTCTGTGAGTTCAAGGCCAGCCTGGTCTACGTAGCTGGGGGCTATACAAGTGCCAGGTCAGCTGGGGGCTACAAGGAAACCTTGTCTCAAAAAGGCCAAAAAATTTACTCAGTCTCAAAAAGAAACATTATTTAAAATTATTTTATCTTTCTAAAATAGTCATAAATAATATTTCTAAAGTTGATTGTTTTCTTAAATATTTTATTTATTGTTTTTATATTATGTGTATGAGTGTATTGCCTGCATGTAGGTAAGTGCACCCATGTTGGGCAATGCCCAAGGAAGTCAGAAGAGGGTGTCAGATCTCCTGTAACTGGAGTTACTGATGGTTGTTAGCCACCATGTGGGTGCTGGGAATTGAACCCAGGTCCTATACAAGAGCAGCCAGTGCTCTTAACCACTGAACCATCTTTCCAGCCCCGTTGATTAGGTTTTTGACCTTACTGTTGAAATTATCACTATTATTCTAGCATGAGAGAACAAAAACTCTGAGATTTGCCTTCTTGGGAAGGCTTTCTTCCTCCAAAAGGGTTAGCAGTCTTTTCTGCATTAACACTGCTTTTATTCTTTCAGAAGTAAATAAGCAGGTAACTAACAGCACCTTGAACCAGATGGCCTGGTCAAATCTTGGGGACAGTCAGGCCACTCTTTGTGTACTATGTACTATTGATCCTCTGTACTCCTTGCCCTCTTTCTGTTCATCACAATCAGCTACTGAAAATTTATACTTTCAGTTTAACTGAATTGGGCAATTGACCTACTAAATCCCTCTATTCTTTATACTTTGGTTTTCACACTCCTGCCAAATTTGATCAAATTCTGAAATTTGATCATCTCATAGCACCCTATTTAAAAAAAATATTTTTGAGACAGAGTCTCACTATATAGCCTGGATAGCCTAGAACTCACTATGTAGACCAGGCTAGCCTTGAACTCAAAGATTCACCTCTCAAGAGCTGGGATTAAAGGCAGGTGCCACCACATGCCCAACCCATTTTTATATTTTGAGACAGGTATCACTATTTATTTAGCCTTGACTGTTCTGAAACTTGCTATGTAGACCAGGTTGGCCTCAAATTCAGAGATCCACCTGTCTTTGCCGCCCAAGAGCTAGGGTTAAAGGTGTGCACCACCACACACAGCCTTAATTAAAATCTTTAAACAGTTCTTTGTTATTTTCAGGAAAAGGATTCAAATGTCTTAGCACAGCTTATGATACCCTTTATGATCTGGTCTCTATTTAAACTCTGTCTTCCTTCCTCCTGTCTTAACCTCCTTGCTGCCTCCTGTGTCATTCTCAGACCTCCTCAGGGCCCACACCCAATGCTCTGACTCTGGAACACTGGCAGAGCTCTCATCACAATTTGCTTTAAGGCCTCTGCATTTCAGCAAGTTGTCTCTGCTACCTAGAACAGTGTTCTCTCTCTTTCATTGAACGGTTGATTATGACACAAAAAGCTAGTTATGATTATGTCCTCTGGGAAGCTTTACATGATTTCCTCTATATCCAGAATATATTAGCTGCCCACACAACCCCATGTTCCATAGCAGAGTTATTACCACACTAATTCCTACACTATGTGACATTTACTATCTCGGATGAACATTGTCACATAATCTGT
>NW_008354174.1:649803-681862 GCF_000622305.1 Nannospalax galili | reverse complement strand
TCTCTCTCTCTCTCTCTCTCTCTCTCTCTCTCTCTCTCTCTTTCTCATGCTGGTGGGGGACAGAGGTCAATATCAGTTATCTTCCTAGGTCACTGTCACCTTTTTTTTTTTGAGACAGGGTCTGTTACTAAATCTGGAACGCATCAATTTGGCTACATTGGCTGGTTATTGAGATCCACAGATACAGATACACCTGTCTCCACCTGTCCCGACCTACTGACAGGGTTATATATATGCAGGGGGGTGTCCAGCTTTTACATGGGTCCCAAGGATCCAAACTCATGTCCTAACCATGCTTACACAGTAGGAACTTTATCAACTGAATCATCTTCCTAGCCCCTCATATATTAAACCTTGTGCTCAGCACCACCCAATGAATATTTTCTGATGGAATTAAGTGTATGGCTGAAAAATCTTAACAAGTTTCCAACTATTCTTTCAAAGGGCTTGTACTAATGTGTATATACTCCCAATATAATACAAATGAGCTCCCTAACATTCCATATCTGTACCAACTCTTGGCATGATCAGACGTTTACATTCCAAGCCCTGTGGTGGATCTGTGTTGGTATTTCACTATAGCTTTAATAAGTTCTTTAATATGCTAATGGATGTAGCCTTAGGGAAAGTACTTCACTCACATTCATTAATATTTTCCTAAAACAGCAGAAGCAGAGGCTCTGCAGCCAAACTTCTTCTAGGAACACTAAGAAAATCAATGAGTCTGGTAAGAGAAGCTGTAGGCAAGACTTTAGAATTAGAACCAGAAATGATTTGCTCCATGATTCTCAAATTTGGGTATTTATATGGAAATACAAATTACACATGCTTGGGTTGCCGCTCTTAGAATTCTAGTTCATACATTTGGAGGCTGGCCCTAACATTTATATTTTAAAATAAATATCCTAACAGATCTTGATGTGGTCCATAGAATGAGAAACACTATTTAGAGAAGAGCATTTCTTACTGCAAGGGAGACTGCCTATTTAGTCTGTCATCTGGTTAATGTGAAAAGTATCATTTAAAAAAAATTCTGTGAGTATATGCAGCAGCATTTTACAAAACTGAAATTAAAGCTGCTCGGAGAAGACAGAAAGACTCTAAGTGAAAGTCTTTGATGATGTTGCAAACCCAAGAAGAGTTATGGGGAAGGTCCTTGGTGAAAGAGTGTTGGTGTTCAACTTTAAGAAGAGAAGAATGTAGACTCCACTGTGTCATTTTAGGTAAATCCCTATCTGACTCTCCATTTCTCACCTAAAATTAATACAAAACCTTTACCAACCTTTCAAAATTTTGCTTTTTGGTCTTTTTGAGACAGGATCTCCCTGTAGCCCCAGTCGTCCTGGAACTCCCTAAGTAGACCAGGTTGGCTTCAGTCTCACAGAGATCTGCCACCTGAGTGCTGGAATTGCTTTGCACGACCACATCTGGCCCAACCTTTCAAATTTATATATAAGGCTCAAAATGAGTGTGAAAACATATTGATAAAGACCTGATCACCAACTGTTAGCCTTTATCATTGTGGTTTTGATTGACACATATGCTTAAATGAAAGAAACATGGCTTCTGGTATTTTTTTCTTAGGATAACCTGTGCAACGTCCTACCAAAAGGTAATTAGAATTCTAATAACTGAACTCTTTCATATCACAGCTTGGACACACACGTAAGGTAAATCTTGAACGACAAAGATACGAAATTAATTTCGACAGAAGACAAGCGTTCAAGTAGTTTTACGATTACCACAGGTTACTTTTCAGAGTATTTTATTCAATTATCTTTCCCATTCTCTATTATAATCCACAGGACATGTAATTTCTGATGCACTTCCGAGTTTGAGCGCCACTTTCTACTGCTCTAGATGTGGTAGCGGGGAAAATATCATTGCTGCTACACTTCTAATTGAGCTTAATTTACAAACAGCTTTATTGTGATATTCATATAGCACACAATTTACTAATTTAAATTGTACAGCTTAACAGTTCTTATTATAGCGGCTGGGCATTATGCGAACCGTTACCACAATCAACTAGAGAACATTTTCATTAGCAATTTTAAAGAAATGCCCTGACAGCGGTTAAGCTCCATTTCCCCCTCTCTCACAACCCTTAGCAACCGCTAATTAAGGTGCGCATAGATTTGCTCATTCAAGAGCGTCCGTAAAAATCCGAACCATACAATATGTGGTCTTAGGGGACGGATTTCTCTGTCTCCTCGCCCCTTTGCAGGTGCACGCCTGACAGAAAAGCCCAAGGACACGGCTCCTACCCTGCAGCCTTTTCCCTCCGCTGGGATGCCAGCCTCGCCCAGCGCAGCCGGGAGCACCCCGCCCATCCCTGGCGTCGCATCGCTGACGTCACTGCTTCGAGCCGCAGACTCCCTCCTTCCTTCCAGTCGCGGTAGCTTTGACAGGGCGCGATGGCGGCGACCGGGTCTGCAGCGGTGCCGGTGACCGTGTCGGAAAAACAAGAGTTTTACCAGCTTCTGAAGAACCTGATCAATCCAAGCTGTATGGTGCGGAGACAAGCAGAGGAAGTCTATGAGAACATCCCAGGTCTGTGTAAGACCACATTCCTCTTAGACGCCGTCCGAAACAGAAGAGCAGGTTATGAGGTGAGACAAATGGCTGCCGCACTGCTACGACGGCTTTTGTCCTCTGGGTTTGAGGAGGTCTATCCAAATCTGCCTTCTGAAGTGCAGAGGGATGTCAAGATTGAACTGATACTGGCTGTTAAGTTAGAAACACATGCTAGCATGAGGAAAAAGCTTTGTGATATTTTTGCGGTGCTGGCCAGGAATTTGATAGATGAGGATGGCACTAACCACTGGCCAGAAGGTCTGAAATTCCTTATTGATTCGATTCACTCCAAAAATGTGGTTCTGTGGGAAGTTGCACTTCATGTATTCTGGCACTTTCCTGGGATTTTGGGGAACCAAGATCGCCACGATTTGGATATCATCAAAAGATTATTGGACCAGTGTATTCAAGATCAAGAGCATCCAGCAATCAGGACATTATCCGCCAGAGCTGCAGCTGCATTTGTACTTGCTAATGAAAACAACATTGCTCTTTTTAAAGACTTTGCAGACTTGCTTCCTGGGATCTTGCAGGCTGTGAATGATTCATGCTACCAAGATGATGATTCTGTGCTAGAATCCCTTGTTGAGATTGCAGATACTGTACCTAAGTACTTGGGTCCCTATTTAGAAGACACTCTGCAGTTAAGCCTGAAGTTATGTGGAGACTCTAGGCTAAGTAATCTACAACGACAGCTAGCTCTGGAAGTAATAGTGACCCTATCTGAAACTGCAACGCCAATGTTGAAGAGATATACAAACATTATTGCACAAGCAGTTCCTCATATATTAGCAATGATGGTTGATCTGCAAGATGATGAGGACTGGGTAAATGCTGATGAAATGGAAGAAGATGATTTTGACAGCAATGCAGTTGCTGCTGAGAGTGCACTAGACAGACTGGCCTGTGGGCTTGGTGGAAAAGTTGTTTTACCGATGACCAAGGAGCCTATCATGCAAATGCTTCAGAGCCCTGACTGGAAATGTCGACATGCTGGATTAATGGCTTTGTCTGCCATCGGAGAAGGTTGCCATCAGCAAATGGAACCAATTCTAGATGAAACTGTCAACTCAGTTTTGCTTTTTCTTCAGGATCCTCATCCAAGGGTGAGGGCTGCAGCCTGTACTACACTTGGACAGATGGCTACAGACTTTGCACCTAATTTCCAAAAGAAATTCCATGAACTAGTGATTACAGCATTGTTACGCACCATGGAAAATCAAGGTAATCAGCGTGTGCAATCTCATGCAGCTTCTGCTCTGATTATTTTTATTGAAGACTGTCCTAAACCATTGCTAGTTCTATATTTGGATAATATGGTGAAAAGTCTACATTCCATCTTGGTGATTAAACTTCAGGAGCTGATTCGGAATGGAACTAAGTTGGCCTTAGAGCAACTTGTGACAACCATTGCCTCAGTTGCAGATACAATAGAAGAAAGCTTTGTTCCCTATTATGATATATTTATGCCCTCACTCAAGCATGTTGTTGAGCTTGCTGTTCAAAAGGAACTCAAGGTTCTGCGAGGAAAAACAATTGAGTGCATTAGCCATGTTGGTCTTGCTGTTGGGAAGGCAAAATTTATGCAAGATGCATCAAATGTGATGCATTTATTGTTGAAGACTCAAGAAGACTTAAATAATATGGAAGATGATGACCCTCAGACCTCTTATATGGTTTCAGCATGGGCTAGAATGTGCAAAATTCTTGGAAAAGATTTTCAACAGTATCTTCCACTGGTTATTGAGCCTCTTATTAAGACTGCATCAGCTAAACCTGATGTTGCTCTCTTAGACACACAAGATGTGGAGAACATGAGTGATGATGATGGCTGGCAGTTCGTAAATCTTGGAGACCAGCAAAGTTTTGGAATTAAAACTTCAGGACTTGAAGCCAAAGCAACTGCTTGCCAGATGTTGGTTTACTATGCTAAGGAACTAAGAGAAGGATTTGTGGAATATACTGAACAAGTTGTGAAGCTGATGGTGCCTTTGCTGAAATTTTACTTTCATGACAATGTTCGAGTGGCAGCTGCAGAGGCCATGCCTTTTCTCTTGGAATGTGCAAAAATCCGTGGTCCAGAGTATCTTTCACAGCTGTGGCAGTTTATATGTGATCCCTTAATCAAGGCTATTGGGACTGAACCCGATACAGATGTGCTCTCAGAAATAATGAATTCTTTTGCAAAGTCCATTGAGGTCATGGGAGATGGGTGCCTTAATGATGAACACTTGGAAGAACTGGGAGGAATTTTGAAGACAAAACTCGAAGGGCACTTTAAAAACCAAGAAATACGGCAAGTTAAAAGGCAAGAAGAAAATTACGACCAACAGGTTGAAATGTCCCTACAAGATGAGGATGAATGTGATGTTTATATTCTGACCAAAGTATCAGATATTTTGCACTCATTATTTAGTACTTATAAGGAAAGGATTCTGCCATGGTTTGAACAGCTACTTCCGTTAATTGTAAATCTAATTTGTTCAAGTAGGCCATGGCCAGACAGACAGTGGGGATTGTGCATCTTTGATGATATTATAGAGCACTGCAGTCCAACCTCATTTAAATATGTTGAGTATTTTCGGTGGCCCATGCTACTCAATATGCGGGATAACAACCCTGAAGTCAGGCAAGCTGCTGCTTATGGACTGGGTGTTATGGCACAGTTTGGTGGAGATGATTATCGTTCTTTATGTTCAGAAGCTGTTCCACTGCTGGTTAAAGTCATTAAGTGTGCAAACTCCAAAACCAAAAAAAATGTCATTGCTACAGAGAACTGTATCTCAGCTATAGGAAAGATTTTGAAGTTTAAGCCTAACTGTGTAAATGTAGATGAAGTTCTTCCTCACTGGTTATCATGGCTTCCACTGCATGAAGATAAAGAGGAAGCTATTCAGACTTTAAGTTTCCTCTGTGACTTAATTGAAAGTAACCACCCAGTTGTAATTGGTCCAAATAATTCCAATCTTCCCAAAATAATCAGTATAATCGCAGAAGGAAAGATTAACGAGACTATTAACTATAAAGATCCTTGTGCCAAACGCCTAGCTAATGTTGTTCGTCAGATAAAGACTTCTGAAGAATTATGGTTGGAATGCATATCCCACCTGGATGAAGAACAGCAGGAAGCCTTACAGGAATTACTAAATTTTGCTTGAAGCACTTTAATATCACTTGAATGTCATCTCTCATAAAAGTAACTACAAAAAGTGTTGTGAGTGGATTCCATCATAATAGTAGAACTATTTTCTCTCTGCTAAGCAGTTTGTGTTTCTTCCCCATGTTTCTCCAAGATTAGCCAGTGTTACAGTCTTCTCTTTATTTTGCATGTGTCATCTCTTAAACTGTAGTTGTAACTTGTGCTTCCAGTTGTCTTAGAGTGTTGTCACCTTTCTCCTATTTGGTGTGACATATTTAAACTGTTGCTATTTGAACTGTTGATGCTGAACAAGTATACTTGGTGCCAAGATGTCATGTGACTATCACAAGATGCTAAGAGATCACAAAGTTAGGAAAGTTTCCAGGACAAACATTTCTGGAATTGAGGGTGAAGAAATCAGTGGCAGGCTAATTCGTCTGTGATAATACTGATTGTTACAGTAATGGAAAAATGCTAGAACACAGCCTAAAGATATTGCAGTGGGTATAGGAGGGTTTTTCTAAAGCATACATGAACCTTTTTGTATAGAACTGAGAACTGGTTGGGACATACCTAAATTCCAGTTCCCAAGGTGTCCAACTAAGAGTTACAAGAAGGTTTAAATCTCCTTAACCAAATTGATCTTTATTAAAAAAAATGTATCGAGAACTGAAAGTTTCATGGTTACTGAGGACAAAGTATTGGTACATCTAACATTGAAAGCATGTAGCGTACTATACCATAGAGCTTGACGAATAGTAGTATTTTGGGGAGTAAGTTATTGTTATGTGTTTCAGCAGACTACTGCTTTGTGTAAGTATGTCATTTTCCCCCTGCCAAACAGCTTGACAAAGAGAAGCCTTTATTCAGAATAGGGGTTAAATAGATTTCTATTTTGAAGCAGTTCCTAACAGATTCTATAGTAGCAGTGTAACAAACTTTAAACATTATAAAGACAGCTTCAAGACTAGTTACGTATCAGTATATGTGCATTAAGAAGCAGCTCTGTGAATTTAGGGTCAATTAAATGTAATGTCTTCAATGTTCAAGGTTTTGTGTTGGGTAGAAAAAAACTTCCATTCAAACTTACAAACAAGTATGTCTGTTGTGATTTCCTGAGCCTCTTGTTAGTGCTATGTTTGTAAAGTATCAAATATTTAAGACCTAGTAGGTGCTCAATAAATTGTCAGTGTTATTGCTGTCTATTGTACCTCCACTGTGTTCTTTTTTATAGTTTAGAATTTGGTTTATATTGGAAGCTTCCCAATTTAACATGAAGTTGGGTTTTAGATTTGCAGTTCTTTCCACTGTACAGTTACTTATTACTAATGAAGGGAGGGGAGAAAGTTAAGAATTTGAAATAGAGTGTGGTTATACATGTATTTAAGATAAGCAGGAAAAAAAAAAAAACTACCTTCAAGTAATAGTTTCTTTGATAGTGGGATTAAAGTGGCAACCTTTCAGTTATCTATAATTTCCCAACAAAAAATATAAAGACCCAAAAAAGCATTTCTTTAAAAAAAATTTTATGTGTATGAGTAAACGTGTTGTCTGCATGTTTGTAAGTGCACCTGTGTCATGCAATAACTGTGGAAACCACAAGAGAATGTTGTATCCCCCTGGAACAGGAGTTAGTCACCATGTGGATGCTGGGAATCAAACCCATATCCTCATCTCTCCAGCCCTAGATGTATTCCTCGTATAAAAAAGTGGGTTATCTTGGCCTTTTCTTGAACTAGAGTTGAGGTTCCTTTCACTCTTATATACCTTAAGAAATCTTTAATAGTTTTTTTCAACTCCCTACTCTTGTGAAACTCTGCCAAATGGTTTGGAATTAGGTACTTGGAGTTTTGAAGTAAGACAGACCTAAGTTTTAATTTTGGCAAACTACTTTCTGTTAGTTTCCCCATTTGTAAGATAAGGATAGTAACTAACTAAGATGGTTTTTGTGAGAATCAAGTTAGATAATAGAGAATATAGAGTATTTAGCAGCACGGGGTTCAATAAATGGAAGCTATTATATGAGACCTATTATGAAATAGGTCTGGTGGCTAAGAAGGGGAGTGTTGCTTGAGTATGGTAGGCACCAGATTGTTGGGTTTTGTCAAAGGAAGAGAGGGCTGTCCAGTCAGATGTGTTTGCCAGTCTCTGAAGTAGGATTGGTCTCTACCTTTTTTCCTCTTAAGCTGAAGTATGTCTGATACCATGAGAGGAGACTTTGAATACCAGATGAGTATATGCATGTACATATGTGCATGCCTGTGCATGTATTTAGGAGAGTACTCTAAAAACTTGTGTTCCCATTTCAGTATTTTACCTACAACTGATATTTAACTTACTAAACCCCCCAAAATGCTTTGGAGTATTGAATTTTATCAGTCTTGTAAAGGCCTTACTAATACAGAAGTTAACAATTTGGAAGATCAACTATTTAGTTACAAATTTTACTTCTAAATGCATTTCTATAGTTTTGGTTTTTTGCTTAATTGCAAGGCTCAAGAAGCACGTGAGTCTACGAAGAGTATTCTGTGTATGAGGTAAGAGTTACATCTATTTTATGGACTCATTAATTCCCATTTTAAACATGTAAATTAATGTGAACGGTGAGTCCACTTTTTAGTTGAAAATATGTAGTGAGATTGTAAAACCACACCAGTGACAAGCTGTATAGTTCAGAAGAGAAATATCTGGAGACTTTAGTGAGATTGCATTGTCTTTATTCTTAGCCAAACTCAAGAGTCTAGATGTTTTTAACATTTCAAAAGAAAACAGATTTCGCTTTCAAAACATGAATTGTTAACGGGAACAAGAATTTGGAGATTTCTATAAATCTTTTGCATATGATTGTGTGGTGATGTTCTAAAACTTCTTTCTAAACTTTCTAAAATGCTAATTTTAAAAGACCAGGCAGTCAAAAAGCAGCAGAGGTGAAAATTTTACAAGAGGATTTCATTTTGTGTACTCATTTATTCTTAACATAGGTTGGCTAGTAATCACCTTTCGGAAGCATTAAAAGTTTTTAGGGCTATCAAGGGTCTCAAGAAAAGAATATTCAAAGCCCTTTGGTCACCTTCCAGGGAAGAGTACCCCAGCGCAGGCGCTCTACTTCTCCCTCCACTCCGCCCCTTGCCGTCGTCCGCATGTTGATGACATCATTGCTCTGCGCTACAGACTCGGCCTGCGAGCCTGTAGCGGAGCCGAAGTCCTAGCTTTCGCGTAGCAGGGCGGGACGAGAGGGGGGCGGAGACAATGTTGTGCTACTACGCATGCGCACCGGGAATGGCGACGGTGCTTCTTTCTTCGCCTCTCTCCACAGCTCTCCCCGGCCGGGGGGGCTGAGTGCCCTCCCCCTTTACTCCTGCCCCTCCCCTCCCTCTCCCGCCCGGCGGGGCTTCTAACTGACAGTTGTCGCCCGGCCGCGTCCGTGCACCGCCTCCTCCTGCCCAGGTCCCCCGCAGGTAGACGGGCTGGAGGGGGTGTGAGGGAGAGGAGGAGCCGGAGCGGCCGCGTGCGCCCCGCCGGCCGGGGAGGGGGGGGGGCGCCGGGCCCGCCGGTGAGCGGGAGGGCGGGCGGGCCGCGGAGGGTGAAGCCGGCGCGGGCCGAGCGCCGCCGGGGGGAGGGGAGAGGAGGGCACCTAGGCTCTCCTCTCCCCCCTCCCCTGCGCGCTATGTAACCCCGCCCCGCGGGCGCGAGCCTGAGACCCCCGCGTGCGCGGATCCCGCTGGTGGCTGAAGAGAGCGAGGCCCGATGCAGCAGGGGCTGCGCGGCGCGGCCGAGCTGTGAGGAGGCGGCCCGCGCTCACGGCCCCGGCGCCTGGAGCGGCTGCTCCTCCTAGCCCAGCCTGGGCCTGCCGGGGAGCATGAGCGTGCCCGGGACGCTGAGGGAGATGGAGCCGGCCGGGGAGGATGAGCGGCCGCCTCTGACGGCCGGAGAACAGACCGGGGAGGAGGTGGCCGCGGCGGCCCGGGCCTCAGCGCCGGTCCGCAGGAGGAGTGCCTCCTCGCTGGAGGACGCGGATGACCAGGAGGAGGAGGTGGCGGAGGCGACGGTGGTCGCGGGCGGCGGCTGCAAAGAGCAGGAGTTGACCTACGAGCTGCAGCAGGGCCACCGCATCCTGGGCGAGTTCCTGCAGGAGAAGCACCGCGGCCTCACCGCCCCCTTCCTGCAGCCCTTGGGGGGCGTCGCCGCCACCGGGGAGGAGGAGGTGGCCGAAGGGCGGCGCGGCGGGGCCCGGGGCAGTCGCGTCCCGGCGCAGCAGCCCGACCAGGGCGTGTGTCTGCTGAAGATGGAGGAGAAGTTCTCCAGTGGCCAGTACAGGGGCATCACGGAGTTTGTGGCGGACTTCAGATTGATGCTGGAGACGTGCTACCGCCTGCACGGCGTGGACCACTGGATCTCCAAACAGGGCCAGAAACTGGAGATGTTGCTGGAGCAGAAGCTGGCGCTCCTCTCTCGGTAAGTGAGCTCTGTCCGGGGTGGGACTGACAAACCCACACAAACACACCCGCACACGTGTCCGAGGATGGGCTGGGCCAGGGGGCCGGGGGACGGCGTTGATAGGTGCTGAGTCTCTGCTGGAACCCCGGGAGGAGGAGCAGCGCTGGCGCGGGCCGGGATGAGTATGATGGGTGTGATGGGTATGGGTTGAAGGATGCTTGCAACCCACCTAGAAGATCAGAAGGAAGCTCAGTCGGACGAGCCTCAAACTTTGGGAGAACAGTGGAGTTCGTAGATGGGAGGTGTAAGAACTACACGCATAGGCGGAGGAAAGCTTTTTGTGGTATCGAAGTTGAACGTGTAGACAGACGGCTTTTGCCTGGTGTTTAAAAAAGAATTTAGGAAGAAGTAATCTTTAGGAAAATCTGGCTCGTGTAGAAAGGTGGTTGATTCAAACCAAATTTTTTTTTGTTTGTTTTTTACTATTAATTTCAGGCATCGGAAATTCAGAGTGTTACTAAATGTTTTCTCTCCGGTTCATCTGAGGAAATTGAATTTATGCAGTAATAAGGAATTAATGCGTTAGCACAGGATTTTTAATAAGTTTAGACATGTGGTGTGTTTATGTGTTTTCCTAATGCTAAAGGTAGAACTCTGGACATCCTAGGCAAGACCTTTAATACGGAGCTACACGCCCAGACTTAGAAATTTTTTTTCTACCATAAATCATAGATAATTCAAATTGCACGGTGCTCTTGTTATACACCATCTCCATACATCCAATTTTCTTTTTAGTAAGAAAGAATAACATAGGATACTAAAATTAAGGTATTGTTTAAAGTTAGTGTTTTATACAGTAATCACTGTGTAATTGACACAAGCCCAGTAAATAACGTTTATTAGTAATAGAAAAATCTTTATTGTTAGATGTGATAGTCGAGGTGGAATAGTTTTGTTTTTTTTAGATTTTCTGTTATTTTGTGTGAGTGTATGCGGTTGAATAATCTTATAGTGAAGCCCAGAAGATGTTTGATGTGCACTATGGCCCCCCTTTTTCCTTTGAGGTATGGTCTATCCCTGAACATGGGACATTCAGTTTTCTTAGAGTCTGGAAGCCCACAAGCCTCAGCCATCCTTCTGCCTCCACACCAGCCTTTGGAGCTGGCTTGTTACTTGGGTGCTGAGGATCCAAACATGTGTCTTCATAATTGAGCAGCAAGGGCTTTAATTGCTGAGCCATCTCTCCAGCCCTGGACTAGGAGTTTGACTCAGCAGAGTGAACTTGACTTGACTCATTTAAGCTTTTTTGGCCTGTTTCTTGGTCTGTAAAATGGGAAAAATATTACCCTATAGAGTTCCTCAGAGGACTAAATAAACTTTAAAAAAAATGTAAAGTCAGTACTGTTGGTTCCATGGCTGAATGTGTTAATCAGAGTAGTGGTACTTGTGCAGTGAGTGTACACCTTATCTGAAACTGGGCATTGTACTGGGCTTTCATGGATTAGGTCCTCAAAAACTGTGCTCATTTTTTTGGTCCTTGGTTTATAAGTTTAATTTAAAATATCCTTCATTTCTCTTTGTTCCTATGCTATTTTTAAGTCTGTTGCAGACTAATTTCACTAAAAGCGTAATATTGTGCTTAACTCATATAGGACAAGTTCTCCTTAAGGAAACGCTGCATTTCTTCAGTGAAGCAGAATTATTTGATGATAGAATAACTTCTCAAATTAGCTTTGAAGATTACTTTTAATGTTTTATTTGGTGACTCATACTGTGTTTTTTTATTCTTGTTTTTACAGTGCATTGTGATGGTGGATATATTTTAAAAATCCACTCACATGTCATTATTTTTAAAAGTTTTTTAAAATTTTTATTTATTATTTTTATTTTATGTGAATGTATTGCCTGCCCGTGTGTAAGTGCACCCACCTTGTGCAGTGCCCACGGAGGTCAGAAGATGACGTTGTATCACCTAGAACTGCAGTTACATATGGTTGTTAGCCACCATGTGGGTGCTGGGAATTGAACGAGGGTCCTCTGCAAGAGTGGCCATTGCTTTTAACCTCTGAGCCATCTCTCCAGCCCCCTTAAAATCTTTTTAAAAATTTATTTTCTTAATTATGTGTCTGTAGGCTATGTGCATGTGAGTGTAGTTGTCCGTAGAGGACATAAGACCTTGTCAGAACCTCTGGAGCTGCCCAACATGGGTGCTGGGAACCAAACTTGGGTCCTCTGGAAGAACAGCAGGTACCCTTAACAACTGAGCCATCTCTGCAACCTCACATGTCATTGTCATTATTTTAAACAGCAAAATAGATTCCAAACAGATGTTACAAGATTTTAAACCCAGAAGAAACTTTAGAGTTTTTCTAGTCCACTAGTCTGATAGATGGGGAAAGAGACATGCAGAATGAAGCAAGAGAATAGCTGCATGAAAGCACCACAGAAGTAGCACATAGCTATCCTGAACTGCAGATCCTTGCAGATTACTATGGCTATAGCAAATCCTTGTCATACAAAAGAGCAGGGGGCCTTCTTTGTCTTTTGCATTAAATTTTACAAATATTAAAATAATCATCCCCAAGAGCTAATGCTTAGAAACCCATGTGATCTAATAGTGTCTGTATATAGAAGTTAACTTTATAATATTGTAAAATGAATAAAAATGATGTACCACTGACAACTTGGGCCAAGAGAAATAAAACTCTAGCATTTTAGTAGCAAAAAGTAAAATGATGGTTTCAGATAGATAAAATTTTGAGTCCCCCATGTTTTTGTACCATTTTTGATGCATGCAAAAACATTTTGAAAGTGATAGACCACACTTCTGGATACTAAAAACAATTTCTTTTCCTATATTAGCCTAAAATCTGAGTCATACAAATAAGTACTTTGAGTGGGCACAGTTGGAGAAAAGCATGCATACAACTGTTTGAAATGTAATTTACATGTATAGATGTTCCAGAACAATATTCTACAGATTACTCACATGAATATGATCTTCAGTAGATAGATGACTTTATTTGTAAATATCTTAGTGGCATATGGTGTTTTAGTAATAAAGCCTATAGCACTTACATGTTGTTTTCTGGTATACATTTGTAAGCTATTGAGTTAAAATAAATCTTGCTTCTAAATTGTAAAGATTAATTTAAAGCTGTGGAATTTAAGGGGCTAGTGAGAAGGCTAAGGGGTTAAAGGCACTTACTGCCAAGCCTGAGGATCTGAATTCAATCCCTGGGACCCACATGGTAGAGAAGAGGGGATGACTCCCTCCAGTTGACCTCTGATCTCCACTTGCATGCCATGGCACATGCATCTCCCCTGTATACAAATAAGTAAATGTAAAAAGGGTGATTTGTTTTTCTTGTTTTCTTGTTTCTTAAGCTGCTGCATATACTGCTGAGCTTTCCATTAAGGAATAGATAAGGAATATTAGGGACAGAGGATACCATGTTATCATTAGATAGCAGCCTAATGGCATTGCAACCTTGAACACCTTACATAACTTAATCTCAGTTTCTTCATATGTACAATGAGACCCTCAGACTAGATTAGTTATACAAATTGTAAGAGCTAGACATTCTTGTTCTTAATGAAAACATCAGTTCCTTGCCTCAAGTGGTAGGGTAAGATGTTAAAAGATAATGATTTGTCGGGTGTGGTGGCGTAAGCCTTTAATCCCAGCACTTGGGAGGCAGAGGCAGGCAGATCTCCACGAATATAAGCCCAGCCTGGTGTACATAGCAAGTTCCAGGATAGTTGACTACAGGGATACCCTGTCTCAAAAACAAACAAACAAACAAACAAACAAACAAACTGATTTTATAATGGACATACTGAACACAATTTAAAGCTAAAGGAGAAGGGCAAGCCTTCTTGGATGGCAGGTGAAAAGGGAAGAAGGCAAAAGAGAACAGTTTAAAACTGTCAGAGTTTGTACGTGAACTGAGTGTTAAAGAGTTGAATGAAGTTCTTGGTTTTCTCAGGCAGGTTTGATGGGGTCATTCCAGAATGGTGAACTACAGTGAATGCAAAGTGTGAAACAGCACAGTGTTTCTGGAAACTGCAAATAATTCTGAATGCTCTAGTATGGGGGCTAGAGTCATGCCTATACTCTGAAAAGTATGTAGTGTGATCCATTGGGGAAGGGACAAAAATATTAGAACTTGAGGATAATCTATTGTGATTTCATCTTTGTGAATTTTTCATCAAAATTTCTGGTTTTAGCTTGCGTTTTTGTGACATTTATACTAGCTTTACCTATAGAAGCCTATAAATATTTCTAAGTTATATGTCATATAAATTGTGTGTGTCAGAACTAGGTTTGAGACTCAGGTCTGTTCTTTGAATTTCTAGAACCTGGCTAACTGCTTGAATGCATTCCAGATTGAGCTACAGAGGTACATGTTGTCTTTTTCTAAAAAGTAAAAAGCTCATAGTAAAAGGCTCAACACATCTTTTTAAATTATTAATTTAAAATGTACTTTATGCCACTCATTCCTATAGACTCTATTCTCTATAGACAATGTGTATATTCTCTAATAAAGTTAAGTTTTAAAAAGAATATTATTATTTGAGTCAACTGAGAAATTGCAATTAGTATTAGAAACGGGGATAAAGTGATAAAAGTGGAAAGGAATAGAAGATATCTGTAATAAGTTATATTTAGGAAAATTACAAGTATTAATTCTTGCCACTTTCAAAACTGATTAATAGCTATTTTTTAAAGCTTTAAGAATATTTCCATGTATCCCAAAGATAGCTTTTCCCGGTTATAAAATGTTGAGATTATAGAAATGTCTGCCATTAGTGAGCCTAATAGAAATGAGTTAAAATTGTTGCTTTTGGCCATTTTGGTTAGTGATAAAATAATTGAAAATATTTCATCAATTTGAGATGAAAACATCAGTTCCTTGGCCTCAAGTGGTAGGATAAGATGTTAAAAGATAATCATTTTATTATGGACATATTGAACAAAACTTAAAGAAAGTTGGTCTAAAGCTAAAGGAGAAGGGTGATGAAATAATGATGAATAATGGTGGAAATAATCTTAAGTATCCTCATTAAAGTTACTTTCTCAATTAATTTGCTTTTCAAAATGGTACCCAGTACTCTGGAGGGCAGAAGGAGGCAGATCTCTGTGAGAGTGAGGCCAGCTGTTCTACATAGGGAGTTCAAGGCTAACTGGGGCTATAGGGACACACTGTCTCCTTAAAAAAAATTGTTTTTGCTCATTAATTTTTTGTAAAATTATTTTTATTTTATGTGTATGAGTGTTATGCCTATGTGTATGAGTGCACCCATGTTGTGCAGTATTCTTGGAGGAGAGACGAGGGCATCAGATTCCTGGAACTGGAGTTGCAAACAATTGTTAGCCACAATGTGGGTGCTGGTATTTGAACTCAGGTCTTCCATAAGAACAGCCAGTGTTCTTAACTGCTGAGCCATCTCTCCAGCACCCCCCCCCAATTTTTTTAAAATCAAGGTGTCCCAGTGCAAGTAGTAATTGAATCAAGATGAATTCTGTAGACTGATTTTAAACCTCTCCTAAGTTAAATTAGAGCTTTTGTTGGTTTATACTCAATTAAGATCAAAATACAGAAATTTAAGAATTTTAATAAGAAATTTCCTTGTTCTGAGTAGTTCTGAACCCTTTCCCCGGGTTCTATACTATGAAAAAGGCAAAAGATTTATACGATTATATTTTATATAAATATTTAAACATTGGGGACCTTTGGCTTTTAATAATAGATTCTGGACATACCCCTTGCGTAGAACTATAGAATATTAAGAGTTTACTGTTCCATGTAGTTTTAGTTATAATAGCCATTTTTTAATGAAACATCTTTTTAAAATTTTATTTTTTGTGTATGAGTGTTTTGCCTGCATGTATGTAAGTGTACCCACATCTGCAATGCCCTTGGAGGTCAGAAGGGGGCATGGGATTTCCTGGAACTGGGGTTAAAGGACAGTTGTTGCTGTCTTTTGAGTGCTAGGAGCCAAACCTGGACCCCTTCTGCAAGAACGGCCAGTGCACTTAACTGCTGAGCCAGCTCTCCAGCCCGTAATAGACATTTTTTAAAAAAAGTTTTATTTAGAGAAAATCTAGAAAATGCTTAAATGTGGTGAAAATAGGGAACACAATTCAACATTTATTGAGCACTTTCTTTATTTTACAACTTGGGAACAGTCTCTGTTCCCAAAAGATTTAAAAACTGGTAGGAAGAAGCCCATACAGATGTGATAAAAGGTAAAACACATGAATTCTCTGATTCTCAGGATAGCTCCATTAACAATGGATGCTATGCTATGGTACTGTTTGCATAGCAACCTGAAATTTGATGTATTTAGTTGCATATCCTTTTTTGTTTGGTTGGTTTTGTTTTTCCTCAAGGGTCCAAAAGGTTTAAAGCAAATTATAGAAGTCTTTCATTGAAGAGAGTCTTAAGACCTTAATTTTTTTCCCAGTACAAATTAAGGAAAAAAAAACACTTTGGGGGGGGTGCTTGGTAAATCTTGGTTTAGCTTGTAATCTTGGTTTGGCTTGGTAATCTTGGTTTAGCATGTCTGTTCCAGGGGATCATACTTAAAGGACTACTGTGATGAACTAAGAAGGGTATGCAGGAGAACTACTGATTGGGGTGGGGGCGGGGGAAGCAAGGGTGAGACTTAAAATGTTTTATTACATTTTATTCAAGATATTGTAGTTTTGAGCCAGATGAAATGGACTTCGATGAATAATTATTTGAACAATTCTACAGTACGCAGCGTGTAAAATCCTCTGGATATATTGATAAACATGACTTTGTTCCTTATTTCAAGGTGATAGGTAAACAAAACCAAAAATACAGACAGGAAAGTACAGAGTGTTGGATAACAGCACCAAAGCAGACCTTTATGTGTGAACCTTTATGTAAGGACTGATTGTCTTTAGCAGTCTTTAGGGAAAGAAAAAGATTATGAAAGATTATGGTTTTTTTTTATTTGTTTGGTCTTTTTGAGACAGGGTCTGCCTGTCTCCCCAACTGGCCTGGAACTTGCTATGTAGACCAGGCTAGCCTCAATCTTACAGAGATCTACCTTCCTTTTTCTCCTGTGAGCTGGGATTAAAGGCATGTACCACACTCCTGGCTAGATCATGATGAAAATATATATATAATGTATATTAAAAACAAACAGCTTGAGAGAAGCAGTTAGTAAAGCTGGAAAAAAGGATGTCATAAGCAAAACATTATTTTCACTACTGTGAACTTTATTGTCTAAAGAAGTTTTGATCTACTTGAAAATATTTAAGAATGTTTATGAATTCCATATGATGATTGCTTTAATAAAGTTTCATGTGTTTTGCTTTGTAGTCTGTTATATGTTAGTAAGCTTTCCGTTACCATGACAAAATACCTGAGAAAAACAACTTCAAGGAGAGATTACCTTTCAAATCATTTTAAGCTACCTCAAAATTAGAATAACTCAAAATAAGGAGCAATCATTTTCATTATCTACAGCCTAGATAATACGAATCTTTAAAATTCATAGTAAATTACCTGAATTTCTTTTTCTTTTTTAATTGGGAAAGACTAATAAATCTCACCGGTAGGTAATACCAAACCTTTTGCTCTATCATCTTCCATCTGGGATTTATAAATGTTCCAGAATTAATCATGCTTAAAACTTAGGCTATTAAGTGTATAGATCTTGAAACAAGGAAAACAAACAAAATACTAATTGTGATTATTGCCAAGTAGAAGGATGCTGGATATTTTTCTTTTTTACTTTTTTAGTTTTGAGACTGGGTCTCATGTGTCCCAAACTGACTTGGAATTTGCTATATAGCAGTAAAACAGGCCCAGTTTATATAGTACTGGGGATCAGACCCAAGGCACTCTGCCAACTGAGCACCCTTTAAAAATGTCTATGTGTATTCCTAGATTTTATATAATAAGCATATTACTTTTAAAGTAAAAAGGTTTTATTGAAAAGAAATTAAAATTTACAATTTTGAAGAGACTAGGTAAAAAATTGGGTTAAAAATAATTTACCAGTAAGGCTGTGATACAGTATACCCATGTTAGATTATATAGTTGTAGTTAGACATTGAAACTGTGAGTGTTTAATTTTTCCTTCCACTCTAAATTTTTATTTTTCTGCAATGACTATGTATTACTTTTATTACTTTTTTGTAATTCCACCCAGACTATAAAGTCCACAGACTTTCTAGGTTTAGTTTTAAAGACTTAGACTAGTTAGTACTAAGAATTGACCTTAAATTTTGATTTAAAGCTTTCAGTACAGCCATCTAAAAATACTTTCAGATAGAAATAACTCTTGATAATTTTTTTATGCCTTTCTAAGTGTTAATGTGTCTTAGAATTTACATGTGTGGGTCTATAGAGATGGCTCAGAGGTTGAGAGTGCTTGCTGCTCTTCCAGAGAACCTGTTTGGTTCTGAGCACCTACCTATGTCAAGCGGCTCACAACTACCTGTAACTCCAGGGGATCCAATACCCCTCTGGCCTCTGTAGGCATTTGTGTACACACAGACACACACACACACACACACACACACACAAATAAATAAAAATAAGCCTTAGAATTCACATTTGTTCATTTCTGTTTTGGGATCCCATTAAAAAGGTCAAAAAAGAAATAGTGAATGCAGACTATAAGCCAATTTAAGGTAAAACTGCTTGACTGTAAAACTTTGCTATGCTTTCAAAGTAACTTATGAATACTGCTTCTCTGTTATGTTTGTCTTTTATGTTAAAATCAGTGAAAAGTAGTACCAAGAGATAATGCAGAGAGTGTTTGAATTGGTAGTTTAATATATGAAATAAGTTGGGGATCTTATATTCCCAAAGGATAGCCATCTTCCTCAGACATGTCTCATCTGTTAGAGGTAAGATTTCTTTCAAATGAGAGCATTCTAATGTGTAGAAACTACAGCTTTAGTTTCCAAAACATTTAAAGGTTAGCAGTTAAATGCTTAGATTGTGAACCTGAGCTTTTAATGGCTAAACCATCTCTGTAGCCTCAGGTTAGCAATTGGAAAAATTATAATCCAAATCAAGTCTCACAAAGACAAGTTATCATATATTTCTTCTTATGTGTGTAATGGGAGGGTATTATGAAAGTAAAAGTTGTATTATTCAGGATGTAGAAAGGAGAAGAGAAGGGACTGATAAGGAGTGGTGGTCGAGGAGGTGAATTTTGGTCACAGAGCATTATATTCATGTATGGAAATGTTAAAATGAAACCCCCTTGTACAATTAATATATGCTAACAAATATTGTTTTTAAAAGGAAAAAAAGTTGGATGGGAGAGATGTTTTGGGTTAATGCCTGACCCAAAAGTATGAATACTTGAATTTGGATCCTCAGTACTCATATAAAAGCTAGACATGGTGGCACATACCAACCCTACCACTCACTGGGGGTGGAGAGAGGCAGAGACAGGCGAATCCCTGGGGCTTGCTGGTCAGCCAGGCTAGCCAATTGGTGAGCTCTGGGTTCAATGAGAGCCCTGCCTCAAAAATAAGACACATTAACACTTAAAAAAGCATAAAAGCCATTCCCCAATGCTTGTCGGTCTGCTGAATCTAAACAGCCTATCTAGAGAGCCTTGTTTTAGGAAGATCAGCTGTTCCTCATCTAGCAGCAATCAGTTGCCAATATTCCTTTAGATAAGATTGGGGTCTGCTGTTCATTTTCCCAGTTCGATGCCAGGTTACTGTCTGGGAGTCTTTTGGGGCCACCCTGGCCAATAACTCAAAGGAAGGTATCTCCTGTCTGGCATTGTTTCTTGTTATGTAGCCTTTAACTATACATATGGACTCTTGAAAAGTGATATTGACCCCATTAATCCTTGGTTATACTTTCCTTTTGGGTGTTTAAGACCCTACAATTGGCCCAGATAAACCAGTTTTTTTTTTACTCTTAAGGTCATTTGAGGATCTGTTCCTCAGGGGTAACACAGGCTTGGAAGGAGCCCCTGGCTCCTTTCTTTTACCAGTTCCGTCTATATGAAGATAAATCAAAGGTCCTGCTCAACCATGGCTGGCTTCACTTGGAAGCATGGAGGAAATGTTTTCTCTGTGTTGACCCTCCTCTTTGTAGACTGGACACTGGTTCAAGTCCATCTGGTGGGGTCTCCACGGCCTCCTTGATCAAGAGGACAGGTGACTCACCACAGTTACAGGACATTTTGAGAGATGCTCATAGTCCCCTGGAACTTAGTCGACCTAGGAGAGCAAGGAGCAAAAACTGTCCTATATGTCCCTCTGTCCAAATTAATAGGCTTTGAATGAACCTACCATTTGACCCAGGTATACCACTCCTTAGCATAAACCCAAAGAACGTATCCTATTGCAGAAACACTTGTACATCCATATTTGTTGCTGCTCTTTTCACAGTAGCTAAGGGATGGAAGTAACCTAAGTGTCCCTCAGTTGATGAGTGGATAATGAAAATGTGGTTCATTTATACGATGGAGTTTTACTCAGCAGTAAAGAAAGATGAAATCATATTTTAGTTTTTAAAACTGCTTTTCTTTCCCTTCTTCCCTCCCTCCCTCCTTTTCTTCCTTCCATTCTCCCTGTATCCTCAGCTGTCCTGTAACTCAGACATGACATGGTTGCTCATGCCTATAATCCCAGCAATTGGGAGGTAGAGGCAGGAGGTATTAAAGGCCAGTTGGGCTCTGAGACCCTGCCTCAAAAAACCAAAATAAATAAGTAAATAAATAAAATTTTTAAAATTTTGCTAAATCCTAGAGAGACAATTCAGCAGTTTTGCTTAAGTTTGTTCTAAAAATTAGAGTCCATTTTACACAGCAAGAAACAGACCGTCTAAAACACTTGTTACTTAGCTTTCCCTGCAGAATCAGTTATATGAGCATCATTTTTGACTTATCTGAATTTTTAAATTAGAAGGGAAAAGTAATAGAAAAGAGTAAATTGAACTTTTTTTTTTTTTTTTTTTGAGCAGGGTCTCACTGTATAACCCTGACTAGTCTGGAACTTTCTCTGCAGACCAGACTAGCCTCAACCTCACAGAGATCTACCTGCCTCTGCCTCTCAAGTGCTGGGATTAAAGGCATGTACCACGATGCACAGGGAAGACATGTTTTATATTTATTTGCCTTGGATATTTTGTGTTTTTACTTGAGAATGTACTGCAGATACATTCATTTTCTGGCTCCCTTATTTTGTTCTCTGATGGTGCCTTATCTGGAAGCCTTTCCTGACCATTCTTTCTTAAATAATTCTCTCCTGGGTCATTATCCATCCCCTTGATGACCTTCGTTTTCATTACTTAATTTTAGTACAAGCTAATATGCAATGTTATTAGTTTTTTGTTTTGTTTTATTTTTTCTCTTCTCAGTAGAGCAAACTCTATGGAACAGGGACTTTTCTATTTGGTTTGCTGCTGTTTGACTTCTGTAAATATTCACTTGAAATTTTAAAATGCGTAACTTTTCAAGTTCAAAGGAATTCAATAATTACTGGTTGAATTGAATAGATTCCATTCCCTCCCTCAAGGAATGGATACAGTGTTCAGAAGCCTGATAAAAGGAGCCATCCTACAGTTAATTTAGTGAGGCCCTGCCTGCTGGGGAGAGGGTATGGGGGGGCATTGGAGGGAATGGTATTTTATTAGTCTTCCACAAAGTGCTGCGTTTAACTCTAGAGATAGAAGCAGGAGCATCTGAAGTTTGACACCAGCCTGAGCTATATAGTGAGACTCTATCTCGAAAACCTGAATTAAAAAAAAGGCTGGGCATGGTGGCGTACCCCCCTTTAATCCATGCACTGTGAGATCAAGGCCAGCCTGGTCTACATAGTGAGTTCCAGCCCAGCTGGGACTACAGGGAGACCCTGTCTCAAAAAAACAAAGCAGAAGTATATGGTTAATGTGGTAAAGCAGGTACAGCTCATCCAACACATATTTATAATGCTTATTTTATAGATACTCTAAGGAATTCAAATATGAATATAGAAAAATGGGAGGGGATAAATTAGGTAGGTGCGCAAATTATTTTGAAGGAGCAAAAAAAGTGAGATCCACCTGCCTTTGCCTCTTGAGGGCTGGGATTAAAAGCATACATCACCATACCCAGTGTTGTTGTTAAGACAAATTTTAATTAGTAGCAGAGTAAAGTCTTTCAAGTAATACTTGAGGTCTCAGGGCTAGAGAAGGTGGTTCAGCAGTTAAGAACACCAGCTGCCCTTGCAGAGGACTTGGGTTCAAGTCCCGGCACCCACATGGTAGCCAACAACCATCAGTAACTGCAGTTCCAGGGATCTGACACCCTCTTCTGCTCTCCACCGGCATTGCATAAGGTGGATGCACTTGCATACATGCACACAATACATGCATACACATTAAAAAAAAAGCAAAAATTAAAAACAGAAAAAGTATTCTTAGGTTTTTAGTTAATAAACAAAATCACCCATCCTATATAGAGATAATTGTTAGCCTTCTTCATTTCATTTATATACATAGGTATTATTTAATCACACACAACAAATAATAATATAAAGTTTTAATTATGCAATATTCTATCCTGTTTATCATCTCTAAGACTTTATATGAATGTTACTACATTGAAGCTGTATTTCTGCATTTTTTGTCATCTACTAAACAAGACAACAGAGGGACCCTGTAGTATTATTTGGTGGTTTTTGTTTGTTTTAACCCTGTAGTTTTTTCCTTCTAAGAAATTTATTTTTACCACATGGATTCACCTCTGTTTTGTTTGGCTACTAAGATGGCCAATACTGATCCTCAACTTGATAGGATCTAGAACCTAAAATAAGTCTCTGAGCATATCTGGGAAATTTTATAGATGATTAATTGAGGTGGGCAGACCTACCCTGAATGTGAGTGGCACTAGTCCATACACTGGGGTCCAGACTGAATCAGAAGAGGAAAGTGAACTGAGTAGCAGCATTCATTTCTCTGCTTCCTGACTGTGAATCCAGTGTGACCAGCTGCCTCACATTCCTGTTGATATGCTTTCCTTGCCATGATGAACTGTACCCTAAAACTGTGAGCCAAATAAACCCTTTCTTCCTTAAGTTACTTTTATAAGGTATTTTGACAAGAAAAGTAAAGAATAGAGCTACCAAAAAAGAAATAAAAACCACTCAGATTAAAAATCAGCTTGATTTGTTAAAAAGTAAGTTGAGGCCACCAGTCTTGCCATGATAAGTTTGTAAGAATTTTAAGATTATACCTTAAGCGTTTTTTGATACTTCAAATCATGCAAGTTAATTAGTTTTATGGTGTTTTTATTACTTCCCTGTCATTTATAACTATACTTTTTCTCAATCTAGAACAAGGAGTAGAAAAAGCCTATCTTGGTTGCTTTTAACATACAAAATCCTGGGATTGGAGAGATGGTTCAGTGGTTAAGAGCACTGACTGTTCTTGCAGAGGACCCAGGTTTGGTTCCCAGCATCCACATGGTGGCTAACAACCATCTGTAACTCCAGTTCTAGGGGATCTGATGCCCTCCTCTGACTTTGATGGGCATTGCATGACGTGGGTGCACTCACATACATGCAGGCAATACACTCATACACAGAAAATAAAAATATTTTTAAAAATACAAAATCCCAGCAAAAGTTTTGACATCCGACATTTTATTTATGGTTTTATTTGTATATATGTGTGTGTGTGGCTCCTTGTCCATATATGCATCACATATATGTGGTGTCTATGCAGGCTGGAAGAGGTTGTTGGATCCTCTGGAACTGGCCTTTAGAATGGTTGTTAGCTGCCATGTGGGTTCTGGAAGCTGAACCTGGATCCTCTGCAAGAGCAGCAAGTGCTCTTAACCACTAAGTCATCCTTCCAGCCCCTATTTTGACATCATTTTAACATTAGTTAACACCTATTGTCACTGCTGCTTGGTTTGAAGGGCTTTATACAAGTGAAGTTATTCCTGCAACTTCTAAGATAATTATTTACATAAACTTTTACAAATGGAGAAACTGGGGTACTGAATGATTAGTTTTTCCCTACTAATTAGTGGCAGGACCTGAATTTGTATGCAGGGACTTTGGCTTAAGAGGCAGACTATTTAATTATTGTGTTGTCAAAAGATGTAGAGATTAGGAAAAAGAAGACTTTCTACTGAAAGACAGACTGGGGAGAAAAGGATCATAAGAAATTTCAAGGAACAGGGATCAATCATTTAGAGACCTGGGGTTCTAGGAGTGACGGTATTTGTGATATTATATAAAATGGGCTGGGGAAATGACTGCTCTTGCAGAGGACTTGGGGTTAATTCTAAGCACCTACATGGTGGCTAACAACTGTACTAACTCCAGTTCCAGGAGAATCTGATGCCCTCTTCTGACCTCTGTGGGCATTGCATGACATGGGTGCAATTACACGCATGCATTCAATACACTCATACACAAAAAATAAAAATAAAAATTTTAAAAAATTATGCATACAAGCTGGGTGTGGTGGCACATGTCTTTAATCCCAGAACTTAGGAGGCAGAGGCAGGTGGATCTCTGAGTTCAAGGCCAGCCTGGTCTGCATAGTGAGTTCAGGCCAGCTGGGGCTACGGGGAGGCCCTGTCTCAAACAAAAATATACCCCCCAAATTATGCATATAAAATAACATGGAAATCTAAAGAAAGTGATTGAAATGATATTCAGTGATAATTCAGTGATTAGTGTTTGTAATTTAAGAAACAATGTTTATGTCTGGTGGCAAAAGCTAAACAGTATAAGAGGTGATAAAATGAGAAAAAAAAAGTCTCCTGGGGCCAGGGAGATGGCTCAATGGGCAAAGTACATGCTGTGCAAACATAAGAACCTAAGTTTGGATATCCAGCACTTGAATTAAAAACTGGGCGCAGTAGTGCCCACCTGTAATCCCAACACTGGGAAGCAGTATGAGAGGATGCAGTCACAGGCCCTCACACACATAATGTATTACACACACACATACACACCACATATCTAAATAAATGTCTCCTCTCACCACTCCTAGGTCTCCTACTGTTCAAGAACACAGTTGTTAATAGTTTCCTGTATCTAGTTGGTATCTAATAGCCTTTTCAAAATTTAACGTGTTCAAATCTGAACTTCTGGCTTGTTTTGTTATGATGTTGGTCATAGTTTTAACTTTGCTAGACCTAGGTAACTCTTGCCAGCATATCAATTCATTCTGAGCTTACATATTTCTCTCTTAAGTTCAATAGCATCTCTTACTTGGAATACTGCTTTAGTTTCCTAACTTCTGCTTTTTCTTTCTAGTCCATTTTCTACCCATCGGCAACTTAAAATATACATTAAGAGAAGTCAGCACTCATTTTAAAGCTAAGTTCTTTACTAGTTCTACAGGTATAGTAAGGATTTTAACTACTTGTTCTTCCTACATACCTGCCAAACCACTCCTTTCTCTCCCCCTCTCTCTTTCCACATTTATTTATCTATCTATCTATCTATCTATCTATCTATCTATCTATCTATCTATCTATTTATTTGGGAGTAGGAGGGCGGATGCCATGGTGTCAGTATGAAGGTCAGAGGACAGCCTGTGGGAGTTGATTCTTGTCTACCACATGAGTTCTGGAGATCAAACTTAGCTGTTGGAGGCAAACACTTATTAGCTGAGGTATCTCATGGGCTCAAAATCATTTCTCACCTCATGGTCTTTATATTTGCTTTTATTTTGAACACTATATTCCTACATTGCTTTGTTGTTATTTTGGTTTGGTTGTTGCATGGTTTGCTTTATCTGTTGACTGAACTGCAAGTATGAAACTTAGAGCTTTTATGGTATATATTTGTTCACTTTTCATTTTGTAATTCTGCTATCACAGAAGTTCAGTGAACACAGGAATGTTGCCTACAAATATTGATGCCAGTACCTAGCCCACACTACCTGTAAGCATTTAATTAGTACTGAATGAAGAAATAACTATAATGAACAAATAAGTGGTTCTATCTAGAATTTGTGTTAGTCAAGAAATAAAGTTGAATTCTAGCTGCTTTGTTTTCCTCATATGTGCAGCCAGTCGTTGCAACATCACTTTTCTCCATTGTTTTGAAATGCCATCCTTATATTAACATTCTTGGTGTATTTTGAACTTTGCACTCTGCACTCTGCTACTGATCTCTATTCATTTTGGTATATTTTTAATGTATGTGTATTTGGGGGGCGGGGGGGACATGTGAAGGCCAGGGGACAACCTTGGGTGTCATTATCAGGAGTACTGTTGAGTTCCATTGAGACAGGAGCTTACTAGTTAGTCTTATCTCATTGGCCTGGAGCTTACCAATTAGGCTAGACTAGCTGGGCAGTGAGCCCCAGGGATCACCTGACTCTGCTTCCTTAGTGGTAGGATTGCAAGTGCATGTTTTGTTTTTTAATCTTGGTTTTGAGGATCATGCTTTCATGGCAGGTGCTTTACTGAATTGAGCTACCTCCCCACCCTCTAAAGTCCTTGTTATATCTGGTAAAATGAATATACTTTTTACCAAGACACCCCCCACACACATGGTTACCATTTCTCTATTATTCTGTAAGAAATATGGCTTCTTAGTAAGCTGATAGAATCAATATTTGTGTCATCCACACTTTGGTCCTTTGACACAAGAAATATATGGGAAACAGTATAAGTTACTGGTTTGTAGGGAATAGGAATAGTATTGTACCCATTTATGAAAAGAGAAATTGAAACATTACTTATTTTCTGTGACTACCAGAATACCTGATTGTGACATCCTCCCAATTTCAGTTATGTCTTTAGCCTTTGCCAGGTTCTTTCATCTCCTTATCAGAGACCATTACTTTAGGGAGGCAGAGGCAAAACTCAGTGTATTTTCCTATGTGTCCTTTTTGTGCCATTGTTTAAATCTGCGTTTCCTGAATTTGTAACCTGTTTTGTTTTTTAAAATATTTTATTTTTTATTTTTATTTTATGTGTATGAATGTATTGCCTGCATGTATGTAAGTGCACCCATGTTGTGCAGTGCCTGCAGAGGTCAGAACAGGGCGTCAGATCCCCTGGAACTGGAGTTAAGGATGGTTGTTAGTTGCCATGTGGGTGCTGGGAATTGAACCTGGGTTCTCTGCAAAAGCAGCTATGCTCTCAACTGCTGAGCCATCTCTCTAGCCCATAATCTCCTGTTTTTAAAGTCTCATCAAATACTTGGTAGATAATAGAGAAGTTGGCCAGGGACAGGAAGCTCAGTTATTTACTTGCCTTCCTTGTAGAATCACCACTTTTATAGATAACATGAACTCATCTGGACAGTGAATTAGTAGCTTATGTTCTGCCGGCACTGAGACCTCTTGAATTGTTCTGTGTGGTAAGGAATCGCTCTGAGTAGTATATGTTTGGTAGAGCAGCTCTAGCTTACAACAAATCAAACGTGTCAAGTTTGTTAAGGCACTTTGCAAACACCATTTTTGATGTTGTTGTTGTTACTGTTTTTGTTTTTTGTCCTTTTGGGTTCCCTGCAACCCCAGCTGACGTGGAACTCACTGTGTAGACCAGACCTCGATCTCACAGAGATCACCTGCCCCTGCCTCTGCCCCCTGAGTGCTGGGATTAAATATGTACACCACCAGGCCAGACCTACAAACACCATTTTTATATAAAATAAAGAACTTTTAGGCTTACCTCTGTGCCTTCCTTAAGTTGAAAAAACTAAAATCAAAAAATAGGTTTATAGTGTTGTTGTTTTGTAACTACTGCTGCTTGTATGGCTGGCCGAGGGAGTGGTTGATTCGTGGAAGGATGGTATATGAAAAATGTGAAAAGAAACTTGGTACAGTTATCACTTCAGAATCATGGAAAGATGGTGCAAGGAATACCACAGAAATTAGAAGAAAGCTGAATGAAAATAAAGCTTTGACTTCAAAAAAGCAAGATTTGATCCATATGATATGGAAAGAATAAGTTCTCCATTTGCAGAATTTGTAAAAGTTCTGTGCACCAACCAGGTTCTCATTACTGCCAGGACTGCGCCTACAAAAAAGGAATCTGCAATGTGTGGCCAAAAAGGTTTTAGGTGCCAAAAACTACAAGCAGATTTCTGTCTAGATGAATTGATGAAGTTTCTGGCTTCCTATGATTATACTTTCTGCTTTGACATTTCAAGGCATAACAGATATTCATCTGGCAAAATAATCTGTTTCAAGATGATTGATTAAGGTTAAACCAGGGAAGTTGACCAATATTATTTTGCTCTTAAGAAGTTCTGATCAGCAATGATGTAACTAGTCTCCCTTAAATGGTCATTTTTCTTACAAATATTTTATTGAACTAGAATAAGTTACAAAATTAATGAAAAGATATTTCTGAGTTCTGTATGCGCTTTAAAATTTTTTTATTGAATTTTTGTGTATTTCATACAGAAAATCATCTTTATACCCCTTTCCCCTTTGACACCCTCCCATAGTCCCCCCACTGGAGTTCATACATTCTGTCATTTGTGTTAAGGCCTATCATGTAAAGTTAATGTCCCCAGATGTCCTTCAGTGCAATTTCATCCACCAGGGTTTAGTCAGCCTATCTAGAGTCTCTCTTCAAGAAGATCAGCTCTTCCTCACCCAGCAGTAATAAATTATCAATAATTCGTCAACTAAGATTGGAACTTGCTGTTCATTTCCACAGTTCTATGCTAGGTTTTTGTCTGCCTAAGTTTGCATGGGTCTTGTGCATGCTGACACCATTGCTGTAGGTGTGTATGAAAAGGGTCCCAGATGCCTGTAGCGCCATTTCCATATGGTCATGCACTTCCTCCCTGACTCTTAACAGTCTTTCTGCCCCCTCTTCTACAATGGTCCCTGAACCCTGGATGGATGGACCTCAATATAAGAGTCCTGTCCAAGGACCCACACTCTGCAGACTCTTATTCTCTGCATTTTGGCCTATTTGTGGCCTTTTGTGTCCCTGGCCCTCTGTTGCATGAGGGAGCTTCATTGATAAGAATTCAAAGATGCATTAGTGTTCTCTTCATCCCTTGTTCTATGTTCCTTCAGTCTTAGGTGTAAAGATTGCATCCTAGATGTGCCACTTAGCCTTGGACAATTCACAGACAATCTCTGTATGTGACCAGTGGTATAACTGTATTAATCCCTGTCTGTTGAAAAAAGAAGCTACATTGACGAGTTGTGACTGGGATACTTGTCTGTAAACTTAAGAATCCATATTTTGCACATAGTAAGAAATTACATTTGCCTAGGGATGTGAGAGCCTTGGGGTTTTCTCTAAGATCTGTGACCTCTCCAGCTATATGTATTTGGCTAGATTTACAGTACCACACATGAGTTCCCTCCCATTGAGCAGGCTTTACGTCCAATTAGGTAGCTGTTGATTACCCCCAAGATAAAAGGACCTCTGCTGTACCAATGTGGTTTGCTATGCTGGTCATTGATGTGGTTTTTAGGCCTTGAAGCTAGGGTTGGACCATTGATTGATGTTCTCCCTTACCAGCTTGCATAGTGCTCTCCAAAGCTATGAGAACTGGCCTTCAGGGGAGGTGGCGTCCAGGTCAGTTCCAGCTCCATTGCTCCAAATCCTGTGTCCAGGGTATGTCCTGTCTTCAGCAATAGGGTCTTACCATCATGTTCTGGGAGGCAATCAAGGACTGTGGGAATTTACTTTGTAATTTTGGGAGTCTCTTAGATTACCCTGGCCAACAACTCAAAGGAAAGTTTCTCCTGTCTGGCACTGTTTCTTGTTATATAGTCTTCAGCTATACTCATGGACTCATGTAGGAATATTTTATGTGTGATTTTTTTTCAGTAGGTGTTTGAACTAATATGGTTCCCTCTGGTTCTCCCTTGATAATTTTTATATGCTATGGTCCCACCGCTTTTGAGCTCCTTCTTTCCCTTTATTCCCATAGTTGTTTGTATAGCCCTCCTTCTCCCCCTCCCCTTTAACTACCCCCTTTTTACATATCTTTCCCTTAGTAACACCTATCTCCTACTATTCTCTCTTGGGTTCCTTCTTTCCGTTTACCTCCCTGGTTCCCTTCCATTTTCCTAGTTCCTGCAGTTACTCACTTATGAGAATTTGGTGCTAGGATCCATAAATGAGGGAGAATATATGCCTTTTGTTTTTCTGAGTCTGTGTTACTTGACTTAGTATGACAGTTTCTAGATCTGTCCATTTACCTACAAATTTCATTATTTCATCTTTCTTTACTGTTGAGTAGAACTCCATCATGTAAATATGTACCACATTTTTGTTAACCACTCGTCAGTTGAGGGGCACTTAGGTTGCTTCCATCTCTAAGCTGTTGTAAAAAGAGCAGCAACAAACATACTGGACACATAGATCAGTGGAACATAGTTGAAGACCCAAACCTAAGTACATGCAATTTCAGTCACCTGGTATTTGACAAACGTGCCAAGAACACACAATGGAGGAAAGACAGCGTCTTCAACAAATGGTGCTGGCAAAACTGGATCTCCACCTGTAGAAGAATGAAACTAGATTCTTTCACCTTGCACAAAAGTCAACTCCAAATGGATCAAAGACCTCAAGGTGAAACTGGAAACCCTGAAACTGTTAAAAGAAAACACTGGTAGTAACCTACAAGATATAAGTGTAGGAAAGGACTTTCTAAATTGCTCACCAGTTGTTCAGGAATTAAGGTCAACAATCAACAATTGGGACCTCTGTGTACTTTTTATTTAACATTATTCATATAATTCTTATCTGATCTATGTATTTTATTTATAGCTATTACAAATGGTGAAATTATTGATACTTCCCTCTGAACTTCACAAAGAATGCCATAGTTCTTAGAATCAACACTCCCTTAATTAATTGCAGTTTCATTGACTATTTAAGTGTTTAAGGCCATTATTGCTGAGTGGTAACCATTAGTCTAGACCCAAATCAAAGATAAGTTTCATTTTTTTATTTTTAAATTTAAATTCCAGTTCCTTTTACATGTGAACAGGAGCTCATGGAACACTCATTTGTTGAAATGAATACACTGGATTTCATAAAAATGAATATTATACACAATTGTCTTGAATTCAGATTGTTATGAAAGCTAGAAGAAGCAGTGTTTGTTCATGACAGTGTCTGCCCATGTTCTTATGTAACGAAAATGAATTTACTTTTGGGGAAAGATGTTTGAGGCAGGAAACAAACTTTTTTAACCCCTCCACCACCACCCCCAAATAGATAAAACAAACATCTTGGCTTGTCCTTTTTCTTTTTCTTTTTTTCTTCTTAAATATTATAGACTGCTAGAAGACTATTTTGAGATTTCAAGTGAATATTTTTCTTATACTGATTTCTTAGTTTTGGACCATCTACGTTTAAAACCTGCAGTCTATTAGGAGACCAAAAGACTGTTCCCTGTTTCTACTGGTAGTATCTTTAACTACATGTCATTGTAAAATAAAAAAAAAAAAAAAAAAAAAGCATGTTCAGCAAATGGTGCTGGTAAAACTGGATCTCCACCAGTAGGAGAATGAAATTAAACCCCTATCTTTCACCCTGCACAAAAGTCAATTCCAAATGGATCAAAGACCTCAATGTAAAGCCTGAAACTCTGAAACCGTTAAAAGAAAATATTGGCAAAAACCTACAAGACACAGGTGTAGAAAAGGATTTTCTAAACCAGACATCAATTGACAAATAGGACCTCATTAAACTAAAAAGCTTCTGTACATCAAAGGAGGCAACCAGGGAAGCAAACAGAAAACCCACAGAATGGGAGAAAATCTTCACCAGCGACACATCCGACAGAGGTTTAATATCCAGACTATATAACGAACTCAAAAACAGAGAATCAAGACATGAGGCAACCCAATTAAAAGATCGGCTAAGGAGCTGAACAGAGAGTTCTCAAAAGAAGAAGTAAAGATGGCTATGAAACATCTTAAAAGATGTTCAACATCACTAATA
>NW_008354174.1:645440-649643 GCF_000622305.1 Nannospalax galili | reverse complement strand
ATTTTTTTTCCTTACAAAAACAATTGTACTTGGAAGTAATGTCCCATGTCAAAGTGTCCTGGTTCTATCTCGTATTGGTTGTATGATCTCGAGCCAGTCACTTAACCTGTCTAGACTCCCCTCTTCTTCATGTTATACCTGAAGATCCGATGAGATCTTTCATGTAAAAGAGTAGTCAGTTCTCCCTCATATGTGGATCCTAGCACCAAATCCTGGTAAGTGAGTATGTATCCAGACATAGCTACAGGAACCAGGATAATGAAAAGGAACCAGGGAGGTAAAGGAAAAGAAAGAATCTGAGAGAGAAGAAGAGTAGGAAACAGGTGTTAATAGGGGAGATATGAGATAAAAATTGGGTTAGTTTAAGGGAGCAGGGAGGGAAGGGTATACAAGGGACCTAGGGGATAAAGGGAAGACAGAGGTGGGACCATAGGAGATGGGTATTATTAAGGGACATTTGGGGAAAACAGGGGTACATTAAATGTGGAAACCATGGTGGAAGGGGCAGACAATGCGAGAGATAAATAATGCCTAGCTAGTTTTCAAAAAACCAGAGGGAACCATATTAATCAAACCTACTGACAAATTATACCTACAACTAGATCAAGGAATATAATTAATATCAAGGCAAGGTTTACCTGAGAACATTTGGTCTTTGCCCAAGATTTATCTACATGACACACAGTAATTAGAAGTACCAGACTGGTGGAACTAGCCTTATTGGATGTTTAACAGACATTCTTTGAGGCCTATAATAATTTTGTCAGAGGGACATAAAGGACACTTTTTGTTCCTTGCTCTCCTAGGTCGACTAGTTCCAGGGGACTATGAGCATATCTCAAAACATCCTGTAATTGTGGTGGGTCTCCTCTCCTCTTGATCAAGGAGGCCGAGGAGACCCCACCAGATGGACCTGAACCAGTGTCCAGTCTACAAAGAGGAGGGTCAACACAGATGAATCATTTCCTCCATGCTTGCAAACGAAGCCAGCCATGGTTGAGCAGGACCTTTGACTTATCTTCACATAGGCAGAACTGGTAAAAGAAAGGAGCCAGGGGCTCCTCCCAAGCCCATGTGACCCCTGAGGAACAGATCCTCAGATGACCTTAAGAGTAAAAATAAATTGGTTTATCTGGGCCAACTGTATGGCCTTAAACACCCAAAAGGAAAGTATAACCGAAGATTAAAGGGGCCAATATAATTTCTTAAGAGTCCATATGCATAGCTAAAGGCTACATAACAAGCAACAATGCCAGACAGGAGATACCTTCTTTTGAGTTGTTGGCCAGGGTGGCCAAAGGGACTCCCAGATAGTAACCCAGCATAGAACTGGGAAAATGAACAGCAGATCCCAATCTTATCTAAAGGAATACTGACAACTGATTGCTGCTAGATGAGGAACAGCTGACCCTCCTAAAACAAAGACCTTTAGATAGGCTGACTAGATTCACCAGAAGGGCAAGTAGTGGGGAATAGCTGGGGGGTGCCGACAACACAGCAGACAGTAACAGGGATATCAGATGATAAGGGCTCTAGTGTGGGGAGGGAGGCTATGGGAGGGTGCCATCTGGGAAGTGGGTTTATAGTTGAAAAAGATGGTTTGGGATGTTCTCCTATACCACACAAAAATCAACAATTTTTTTAAAATGTATTATATTTGCAGAGGAAGCTTGGAAATTTACATCATGCTATAATTAGTGGAAGTGATAAATATTACCATTGAAATCTACCTGATGATTTTATAGACATACACAGGCACCAAAGATGCAACTTGATCCAGTTATGACTAGTAATAATCAGATACATACAGATTAGAGATACATGTGCCAACATCAGTGTTAGTAGCAAAAACAATGAGTCTTTCTGCAAGGAACAATATATTCTAAAATTCAATAGAGATCTTTTTTAAAGGTTAAAAACTTACTCAGTTTTATGTCTTACAGGGCTTATACTGAGTTCGATATTGTATAACTGTATTAATTCAATTGTGAACCTAGAAACTTGCACCCACTTGTAAAAGAGATGTACTCTTGCTCTGGAGTGTGTTACTGAATATGATAAAGCTGTAGTGAAATACTTCTTCTAATCATGTAGTCATTAAAAATTTTTTTTAATGATTAAAAATAATTCTTCAAAGCATGAGAATTAGCTCCTTAATAATTAGTAGATGTGAAAAACATTATCATTGAAATCTACCTGACGACTTTATATCCATGCTCAGATGCCAAAGAGCTCAGAAAGTAACCGGCTGTGACTAGTAATAAACAGATATATAGAGATTAGAAACACACGTGCAAACATCTTAATGTCAGTTGCATTAAAAATGAATTTTTCTGTATGAAACTGTGTATTTTAATAATGAAATGGAGATCTTTTTTAAAGGTTAAAACTTCATTTAATTTTATGTCTTATAGGGTTTATAATGAGTACAATATTGTATAACTGTAATAATTCAACTGTAAACCTAAAAATTTACAGCCAATTTTGAAAGAGATGCATCCTACCTCAGGAAACCGTTATTGAATATGTCAATTGTGTTGTAATGAAATTCTTCTAAGTATGTGGTTATTAAATAAATAATTTTTTAAAGTATGCATATATTGTGTTATAATTAATTATTCTAAATAATGACAAAGTAGACATTATCTTTTTATTGTCTCAGAATTACTGTAAAGAATATTTAAAGGTTTGGTGTGTGTGTGTGTGTGTGTGTGTGTGTGTGTATGTGTGTGTCCGTCGCTTCCTTTTTTTTTCTTTGGAGACCAGAGTCTCCCTATGTAGCTCTGCCTGGCCTGGAACTCACTATGTAGACCAGGCTGGCCCAGAACTCACAGAGTTCTTTCTGCCTCTACCTTGAGTGCTGAGATTAAAGGTATGTGCCACCACACCTGGTGGCTCTACAAGATTTTTCAAACAGTAATTTTCTAGGATACATTGTTATTTGTATATACCAGAAAGATTATAAGGATAATGCAAAATACAAATAATACCTCTGAGGACAAAAAGCATGTTCCCATGCTTTAATCAGTTTGGGATTTTGAATCAAAATCATAACACAACTCTTAATAGGGTCCAGTACGTTACAGATCCATTAAAAGTTAATAATTAATTTTGAGAAAAGTACATTTCTCAGGGTCTGGACCTGAACTTGGAATAACTCATTTTTTTATGAAAAAAATCACCTTAAGTAGCTTCCTTACATGAGTAGGTCCAGTGGCCATTTGCAGGTTCTCCAGAGATTTTTGTATTGTACCTCAGAATAGAACATAAGAATTCATACTCTCCACGTTAATAAAACATATGATTCATAAGTTGAGAAGAACCTACTAGATGATTAAGTTCCAAAACAACATAAACATAACTTTTTAAAAGGAAGACATAAAAATAGACAATAACAAGATGGTAGAACCAAAGTCAAGCTTATAATAACTTTTATCAAAGTGAATGCAAAAGGGATGAAATCACATATAATATACCTTCATGAAAATGTTAGAATTACATATGTGTGCAGAAGTTTGCGTATATATATGGAAAACTTAGATCCTCTGGTAGTAGTTTCTCTGGGAAGAGATTTAGCCCTTATTGTCCTTGTGCCAACTTCCTAATGTCTTTCAGCTCGTAGTTCTCTTACCTGTGAGAATATAGATAGTACTAAAAATTTTAGTATTCTGTGTTTGGAGAATTTTAAGTAAAATGTGTATTCATTGTTTTGACTTCTTTTAATGTTTACATATTTGCTTTATCCCTTTCTATTTCTTAAAATTAATTTTTCTTTGACCCATTCAAGAGTATAGTGCAGACATCATACTATTTACCCTTTAAACTATACATGTACTTCATAAAAATAAGCATTTAATCTTACCTAAATGGAGTTAGGAAATTAATGAATTTAACATTTATATAGTATTTTTGTCTACTTGCCAGTCTATATTCCAATTTCATTAGTTCCACTAATTTATTTTCAGTTATATGATCCAACCAGGGTTGTAAATTGTATGTCCTACTCTTATTTTCCCCTTTCCCCTTCATATCACTGCATTTTACCACCCCTCTTAGGACTATCCCCCCCATGGCTATTTACTGTTTTCTTGACCTCTCTGACAATTGTGATTTCTTTTTAAACACCATTGTTCTTTATGTATTTTTGTGACTTCCTATAAAGAGGATTCCTTTTTCATAAGTGTAGAATAAGTGCTTTAAAAA
>NW_008354174.1:624112-645390 GCF_000622305.1 Nannospalax galili | reverse complement strand
ATTTGTATTTCCTAAAAATGAAGATATTTTCCTTCCCATAGTAAAATTATCAAAATCAGAATATTAACATTGTGTTATTGTTATCTGATCTTTTCCATAGCCTACTAGTTGTTTTATTGTTCATCTTTGAAGCAAATAAAAATATCTGATCTGGGATAATGCAAAAAAAAAAAAAAGAAAAGAAATAGATTTATTGTAAGCAAAATGTGTAGTTTTTTAAAAATTACAGCAATCTTCAGTTCTGGGCATTATGTGTATTTATTTGGTTCCATTACAGAAATCAAAGGCATAAAAGTTTTTGTTGTTAACTTATAGAGTCATTGCAATTGGTCCCTATTGAAGTTGCCTTCATGAATTTTACTAATGAATGAATATCTTTTTTTAAATCTTTGGGTTTTACTTTGTCCTTTCTCAGTCTGTCTGGAAAATTAAACAGTTTAGATCACTTAGCCCTTAAACTTCATGTGTCTGTTGAGCTTTCTTAAGTCATTCCTAAGATTCCCTAACTCATCTTTTCAATGTTCTTGCTCAGTTTTTCCTTTAGGTAATCCCTAAATTGTGCCTTTAGAACGTGTATTTCTATATTTATGCCTCAATATCACTCATTTTTTGTCTTAAGATTCCCAAAGTCAGTGTTTTAAGCCTTCCCTCTAAAAAATTTTCATATTTTTGCCCATAGACCTTTGCTAGTTGATTATACAACTGCTACCTCAAAATGTTAACTATTTTTAACCCAAATCTCTATTATTCTTTTTGACTTTCAGACTCCTTTCAAGTTTCGGATTTTTCTTGGTGCTGTCACCATTGTTTCAACCTGAGTATATATCAGTCATCTTATAATTAGACTTCTAATTACATCTGTACAAACTATCAGTATGCTCATTGATGATTCTCTATTCATTAAATATTTGAATGAGCGAATTTAAACTATGAATTGATATTCCCTCTCCACTTTTTCTAACCTGCCTAAAAACTTGTCGTTCTGTCAAGTTAAAGTACAAGTTATGAATGGAAGGTAAAGTGGACTAGCAGTTCAGGTTTAATCTTTTAAAGGGGAATGGTTTTTTTTGTAACAGAGTCTTGGATATGATTTTATGCTAAAGGAAAGTACAGAAGAAAACAAGAAACTAGAAGTCTGAATGAGGACAGAGAGTTTCAAAGGGGAATAAGAATGACAACTGGGAGATAAAAGAGGAAGTAGAGAAAATAAGTTAACAGTTTATGGCAGTGCTTTCTTGTGGATATGATTATTTCTGAAGAAATTGGGAAATCAAGAGCTTATAGCTACAGATGATAGCAATAGTCTCCAAACTTTCTGTTTGTGTAAAGTATTTTTAAATTAATAGCATATATTATTTGTACAAAATGTTGGGTTTCACCAAGACATTTTCAGGTCTCCAAACTTTATGATCTGATTTCCAAAACAGAAAAAAAATTTTTTTTTAGTATGTATACTCTAGTGTGTTTATATTTATTTATATATTGCATGTAAGTATTTGCACTTTCAACTTTAAGAATACAAAAAATTATTTTTTTTTATTTTTGTTTTGTTTGTTTTTAGGATAGGATTTCACTGTGTAGTTCTGGCTGACCAGAACTCACCTTGTAGAACAAGCTGGCCTCAGTCTCCCAGAGATCTACTTGCCTCTGCCTTCCCAAGTGCTAGGATTAAAGGTATGTGCCACCATGTCTGGCAAAAAAAAAAAAAAGTTATTTTTGATGAGAGCATTGTGATTCTTCTCCAGTTTTAAAAGGTTTGGTTTAACACTTGGCTCTAGAGATTTTTGAAAAACTTTTTTGTTAGGTTTATTTGGATACTTGACTTTAATGACTAGTATAGCTCAGAGCTCAAAGATACATAAATTTAGGTGGAAGAAGTGCACTGTAGGCTGCGATGACTACATCCTGGCTTATCTATCAAATGTGCTTTAAGTTTTGGTTGAAGTCCTAGTAAAATTTCTGTCTTCTAGTTTTATTTAGTTCTTGAAAAGTAATACTCAGGTTATCCTATGCTGTTGGTCATCATTCACTCCTCCAAGTGCATTCTCCACCCTTGTATACTCTGCTCTGTGCCCCAGGAGGCCGATTTCTAAGGATTGCATCAACTGGTCTGCCTTGTCCCCTGACTTCTGAGTGGGTTCAGCCAATGGAAGGCACTGGCAGGAGGACCAAGAGGTAGGAGTATTTGTTTTAACATCTTCCTCTCTCTTGGCCTTCAGGTCACCAGTAACTGTGCTCAGTCACTGTATGATTCTCTTCTGCAGTTACAGCTGTCTTGGTCTAGTAACTATTCCCTTCTCTTGCTTTCAGGCTCAGAGTGGTCATGGCTCTGTGTTATGGTTAATACAGGAATACTTCATCATCTCTTCCTAATTTCTCTTTGCCTTGCCTTCACATTTATAAAAAGTCCCTTTATTAAATATCACCTCCTTTTATATGTTATCCCTTTCTTGCTAGGACCTTGGAGGTTATAGTGTTATAGTTGCATTTTAGAATTTAAAACAAGTGGGTTAACAAAGTGAAACTCTTCATTTAAAATGTTAAACAGATTAGATAATTTCATTTCCAGCTTTTAATTGTGCAGACGTCAGTTGTGGTATGTTTGCGTGTGTGTTGGGGATTGAACCTAGGGCCTGTGCATACTAAACATGCTCTCTACAACTGAGCTGTACCTCCATACAAATACAACTACTATTAATGACATGTTTACATTGCTTTTGATAACCACAACAGAAACATACTTAAAACCTCTTCAAACATCTGGGTTTTTTTTGAAGATTTAATTTTTATTATTTTTTAATTATTTAATAACCACATACTTAGAAGAAGCATTTCATTACAATAGCATTGACATATTCAGTCACAATTTTCAGATGTAAGGTGCATCTCTTTCAAAATTGGCTGTAAATTTTTAGGTTTACAGTTGAATTATTACAGTTATACAATATTGTACTCAGTATAAACCCTATAAAACATAACATTAAATGAGGTTTTAACCTTTAAAAAAGATCTCCATTTCATTATTAAAATACAGTTTTATACAGAACAATTCATTTTTAATGCAATTGACATTAAGATTCAAGCATCTGTTTTTAATAGGTGACAGTATCTCTTTGTGTTAATTATAAATAAATGCAAGTATATTCTTTGTCAATTACTTTATGTTAATTTTAAGTATCAGTTACCTAATGCCAATTTGCTTCTTGTTAATGCTTGCTTCAATAATTTTAGGTAGAATTGAGGAGTCTCTGAATTCTGAAATTTAGAATGTATTTACATGTTTTATGTTTTTTGTTTGTTTGTTTGTTTCAATCTTTTTGAGTTAGGGTCTCCCTGTAGCCCCAGCTGGCCTAGAACTAGCTATGTAAACCAGTCTGGCCTTGAATTCACAGAGATACACCTGCCTCTGCCTTGCAAGTGCTGGCATTAAAGGAGTATGCCACCACTCCCAGCCCTATGTTTTATGCTTTTTAAAATAAAGTAAAAAAAATAAACTCAGTCAATTATAATTATTGCTAAGGTTTTGCATATGGTTGGCAATTATAATTATTTTCAAGCTATATCATATTGATTTCATAAAATAATTTTCCTCATAGGAAGAAAAGAGCTTGAGTTTTAGAAGGGAAGAATTATTTTAGTGTATTTATGTAGTCATTGATTATTTGATAATTTCTGTTTGGAGGTGAGGTAAAATTTATTTTTTAAATCTTTATTGCATTTATTGTTCTCAGGAATAAAAATCAAGTAGCTGGTAACAAATGTTTAATCAGTATTCTTTTGCTGTGGAAGAATATGTAGATGGAATTTTAAAACTTTAAATATGTATGTAAATTGAAAATGAGAAGTGTTTGACTTGTATCCTTCCAAATAACACACACACACACACACACACACACACACACACACACACACACATGCTACAGTTTGGAGGTCTGAAAGTATGGATCATAAGGGGAAAAAGTCTCTTATGTTTCTAGACCTTTTATTCTGGTTGGAGATAGATAACTATCAAATAAATAGCTAATTAACACAATGTGATAAGTAACATAAAAACAAACACATATAAGAGTGTAAAGTGATAGGGGAGCTTTTATTATCATGATAAGAGAACGTCAGATTTGGGGGCATTTAAAACCTGGATAAAGTGTTAGACCTCATTCTCCGAGGAAGAGTGTCTTACAGGAGAAGAGTGTCTTACAGGGGAAGAATGGACTGCAGCAGTGTCAGGGAAGTAGGTCTGTTGGTGTGACTTGTGAATAGAAAGGAAACTTCAGCTTGAATGCAAAGAGCCAAGGCTTCTTTAGAAAGGCAGAAAATGAGGTTTAGAGGAGATGAAGGCCATACTGTAGTAGGTCTTACAGGTTGTAAGAACTTTGCATGTGTTCAAGTATAACTGGAAGATTTTGGAGCAGATAAGTCCAAAGGTAATAGCATACTCTAAGGAATTTTTTGAAAGTATTACATGGACTGCAATATTAATAGGGAGAGAAGAGTAAAAGGAAGGAGACCTGTCATGATGCAGTTGCAGTAGTGTAGGTAAGAGTTTGGACCACTGTGTACACAAGTACACACACTTTTAGTTGCTGTTTATATTTGTGATCCTCTTAGGTTAAAATATATTTTGTTCAAAAACTTTTACATTTAGAGGTATAATGACTTTTTGCAGAGAGTACATAGACATATATCTGATGCTTTTTAATGAGTAGATTATGTTCCATGGTACATTCATTCATGTAATCTGGTCCGGTGAGATGACTCAGCAGGTAAAGATGCTTGTCACCAAGTTCGACAACCTGAATTCGATCCCTGGAACCCACATGGTGTAAAGAGAGAGCCAACTTTGGGAAGTTGTCCTCTGACCTTCACACATGACACCCCCCCCTTCCCCTGCATGCATGTGTGTGTACATGTACATAATACATAATTGTAAAAACAATTTTTGAGGTAGGAGAGGACAGTTCTATTTTTAAAATTTTTTAATTTTTATTTTATGTGTATGAGTGTTTTACCTGCATGTTTATGAGTGTACCTGTGCCATGCAGTACCCACAGAGGATCCTCTGGAACTGGAGTTACAGACAGTTATTAGGTGACATGTGGGTCCTGGGACCCAAATCTGAGTCCTCTGCAAGAGCAGCCAGTGCTTTTAACCACTGAGCCATCTCTCCAGCCCCATTGGCGTATTTTAAAATGTAGAAAAGCAGGTATTTTCCTGTAAGTTTTTCACAGTTACCGTTCATTTAATAGATACAGACTTAGAAATCAGTAATTGGACTAGCCTTTAAAACTTTGCAAGGCTAATGTAATGTTTCTTTTTCCAGTGTTAGTTTATTTTCTTTGTTTGACAGTGCTGAATATCATACCTAGGGTCCTGTGTTTGCTAATAAGCAAGTGCTCTACCACAGAGCTACTTCTTAGCCCTAGTATAAATGATTTTATGATGTAATTTCAAATTCATTAAGATGACTTATGAACAATTAAGCAAACTCTGAGGTAGTTTTTAATCATTTTTAAGTATTAGACTAGTGTCTCAGTATATTAATAAAAATATCATAAGGAGACACGTGTTGAGATTGAAGAGGAATTCTAGAGCCCTAGGTTCTTTTTGCAGTTTAGAAAAAGGGTAGATTTCATTACATTGTTCATTCGTGTGTGTGTGTGTGCTTTTTTTTTTTTTTAAGTCTTTTTGAGATAGGGTCTCTCTGTAGCCCAGCTGGCCTGGTACTTGCTATGTAGAACAAGTTGGCCTCAAACTCAACAGAGATCTACCTGCCTGTGCCTCCCAAGTGCTGGTATTAAAGGCGTGTGCCACCACGCCCTGCTATATATATAAATTTTTGCAACAAGGTCTCCCTGTAACCCCAGCTGGCCTGGAACTCAGAGATTCACCTACTCCTAGGGCCTCTGAGGTCCTGAGATTAAATGTATGTGCCACCCCGCCCAGCTCATTCATGTTTTTGATACTGTCTCCCATTAGTATTGATTTAAAAGAGTAAAGTTACAGAGCTAGTTAGATCACCCAGTAAGAGCACATTAAAATGAACTCAGATGTGTCCATTAATCAAGATGTGTTATGCCACACAGCTGTTTTCCTTAGAACTTCAATTCCATACTCTCAACCCATATAGTCAACATATAATTGCTATATATTGTAATGCTGAATTTATTTATAATTTCCACAGAGTGTTTGTATGTTACAAATATACTTTCCCAACTGTTCTACACTTTTCATACATCAATAGTTTGAAATATATTGTAAACAAAAAGTGTTTTCTATTAGAGTGTGTTGGTCCTTAGTTTTAATGTTTCAGGCTTGTATTTTTTAAATGTAGAGGAGGGGCTGTCCCTCGGCCTGATTTTGTGATTAAAAAAAAAAAAAGTAAATAGTATAGGGAAGATAAAACTCTGAAACATGGCAAAGAAGAAAACTTAAAACATTTAGTATATAGTCAGCAAAGGGGATTCTTCTTAAGTTACTGGTGAAGGGTCATGTTGCTTATCCAGAAGATTTGACCTTGTCAATTGACTTATTCTTCTCCAAGGCACTTGAGAGAAAAGACCACGATAGCAGTTACATCTAGAGGCTATTATGGATTGGAGGAAGAGAAGGGAACTGCATGTGCTTCCACAAGGCGTCGGTCAACACCTCGAAGTTTGGCAGGCTTGACAAGTGGAGTTTTTGAATCTATAATGGTTCAAGTTTTGAGACAGGAAGAACAGCTGAGAGCAAAAGAAGAAAAAAGGTAAATGTTAAAATGTTAAAAGAAATTAAGTTTCATGATGTTCAGATTTGTAGGCATTAAATTTTCAGAGTAGCTACATTTATATGCCAAAGTCAAAATTTTAGTCCCATTTTAGTAGTATTCTAAAATATGTTGTCACCAGATTATGAATTATTAATGAATCACAGTGGAATTTGTTTTAAAGTTAATTTTAAAATTTAAAACAAATTAGGCCAGGCATGGTGGCGCATGCCTTTAATCCCAGCACTTGGGAGGCAGAGGCAGGTGGATCTCTGTGAGTTCAAGGCCAGCCTGGTCTACATAGTGAGTTCCAGGACAGCTGGGGCTACAGGGAGACCCTGTCTCAAAAAGACCAAAAAAAAAAAAAAAAAAAAAAAAAAAAAAATTAAAACAAATTACCTTGACAGTGTTAAAAATAATTTTTATAAAAGATTTTGGAATTCTTTTTAGATTTCTAGAAATATTCTCAAGGAAGTTTTAAATTGTATCAGTTTTATACAAACTTGTAACTTTAGAATAAAGTTACATACTTTTTTTGTTTTGTCTTTTTGAGACAGGGTCTCCCAGTAGCCCCAGCTGGCCTGGAACTCGCTATGTAGTCGAAGCTGGCCTCTACTCTAACTCACAAAAGATCGGCCTCTGCCTCCCAAGTGCTAGGATTAAAGGCAAGCGCCACCATGCCCGGCTTAGAATTACACACTTTAAAATTAGGACTAACTTCAGAAATTATACAGTTCAAGAATGACATAAATTCCCCTGTATTCACCCTGCCAGTTACTCTGTTGAAATTAACTTCCTGGATAACTGCTTATTTTGGACTTAACAGGAAAGAGTCTTGTATTCATTTAGCAGTGTCTTCTTGTGCCTGGGAGCATAGAGTGATGACTTTATTTAACATTTATTTGGAACAAAAAGGAATTAGTGCTCTGAGATGGAAGTGAGATTCAAATTTCTACTATTGGCTGGTGATTTTATACCAAATCAAATATCAAACTATGTCAGGAATGATTGTTGATATAAGAATTTGCTCATTCTAGTCAACTTATGCTTCTTACATTTTTGACAACTTAAAATATTTTGTTGTTCTTATAGTAATGTAGTTGCTTTGATATCTATAGGACTAAAACTCAGCCATGGCATTTTGTATAGTCATACTTTTTATAGCAGTGATTAGAAGCCACTGTGAAACACATTTTTTTCTTTGTTTAGAGCCCCAGGAAGTTCTCCTGCTATAGGAAAGGAGAGCTAATAGAAAGGATTAAAATTAACCTGACAATAGTACACAATAGACTGGAATGGGAGGAACTAGAAGGCTATAAGAAGACACCTCCATTACTACTGCATTACTAGTTAGAGAGAAATCAGATTGTTTGAGGAAGAGGTACTAGGACTTGGTATCTTCCTTAATATAGGTAGAAGAAGGGAAGAGTCCAAAGTGGAGCACAGCTGGCATAGTGGCGCACACGTTTACGCCCAGTACTTGGAAGGCAGTGGCAGGCAGATCTCTGTGAGTTCAAGGCTAGCATGGCCTACATAGTAAGTTTCAAGCCAATGAGGGCTACATAGTGACTTTGTCACACACACACACATGGGGTCGAGGAGCAGCACAAAATAATACTAATAGTAGTAGTAGTAGAAGAAAAGAAGAAAAAATATTTAATTTTAAAGTGGTATTTATTCAGCATGATTTTTTATCAGATTTAGCTCTGGATACATTTCTTTGACTTATAGTCTGAGTCACAGAGAGATAAAGCAGTTTTCCCAAAGTCATAGTGTTTGAGTGGTGAGATCAGTACTTGAGCCCTGGCGTGCACACACTCTCGTTCTCTCTCTCTCTCCCTCCCTCCCGTCTGTCTGTCTGTCTGTCTTGCTATGTATATGTATTCCAGACTGTCCTCAAATTCAAAGCAATCCTCCTTCCTCAGCCTCCTGAGTGCTAGGATTACAGACATGCACCACCATACTCGGTTCCCATATGCTTTATTTAGTTGTTAGAATTCTTTATACATTCTAGATACAAGTCCTTTTTCAGGTAAGTATGCCTTCTAAATGCTTCTTCCAGGCCCCTTCTTGCCTTTATGCTTTTAGTGTTTCTCTAAAAGGAAAAGTTTTTGCCTTTGAAGTTCAGTTTATCAATTTTTACAAAATATTTTCTGCTTTGGGGGCTGGAGATAGGCTCAGTGATTAAGAGCTCTGGCTGCTCGTGCAGAGGACCTAGGTTCAGTTCCCAGCACCCGCATGGTAGCCAACAACTTTCTAAAACTCAGTTCCAGGGGATCTAACTTCCTCTTCTGGCCTCCACAGGCATTGTACACATGTGGTGCACTTAATACATGCAGGCAGAGCACTCATACACCTAAAATAAAAATAAATTTAAAAGAAGAGGAAAAATATCTTCTGCTTTATGTAAGAAACTAACTTAATTGGGGTTATGAAATTTTTTTCCTCAAATTTCTAAGTTTCAGTTTTTATGGCTATATTCATTACCTATTTGAAGTTAATTTTTGTGTGTATAGTATGAGACAAGGGAAAAACTATTTATAGTCCAAATAGATACAAGTATGTTTGTATATTCATGTGTCTTCATTCTGCTTTTTATTTCATATGGTCATAGCAGGTATTAATGTTTTATGGTATATTGTCAAATGATGTGGCCTAAAACTTTTAAATATTACAAAATATTTAATAAATTTTAACAATATAAATGTCTTTACTATGAATCCTTTGATTAAAGAGTAAATGTGTCTATATTCCTTCTTGACAAAACATGGATCTTTGAAATTCTTTTTTTCTTAACTTCAATCAATGATAGATGCCATCATTGCATTTTAATTCTCTTTGGTTCTTAACTGTCTAGGTGTTGCTGTGTCTCAAGTTTTTGTGCGAGGGCCTCTCCTTTTCTCAGGCTACACTTCATTTGTAAATAATCCTATCCATATTTATGTGCAGAAGAATCATAGTTAAGTCTTTTGTACAAGTTTCTCCTTTTAAGTTTCAGATATAAGTGCCTTCTTCATGCTTTCTTTAGATGATCTGTCAGTATCAGCATCACTGTCTCTCATCTGTCAGGAATCCCATGGCACATTTAGATTAGAATAATTTATGGAAAGTTTATTTCCAAAGAGGTTGGAATTAGCAGAACCTTAAGAAGTAAGCCTATAAGCAGTGCAAGTAGCGGGAGTAGTTTCTGGTACCCTGGAGGGAGTATAAAATGATTGTTTTAAAAGAATGATACCTCCCATTGAAGGATTCAACTCAAGCTAGGGAGAAAGTCAAAGGAATAAATATTCTCTTCTCCCTTCCCTCTGATCAACTCCCAGAGGTCACCTCCATTGACTGAATTCAAGGGAAGCTAGAGGATAAGTTTGCTTGTTGATACAGATAATCTGTACAGTGAAGGGTAGAGTAGATGTGAAGGTAAACAAAAGATATTTGGTTCAGTATCATCAAACTGATCACATGTAAAATAAGATGAATGCAAGAGCTTCCCTTTTAAGTACTATAGGGCTTCTTCTGGTGAATGGCACTACCATCTGTTGACTCATGCAAGTTAGAAATCTGATATTTGTCCTTGAAATATTTCTCATTTTTATATGCATACATGTCAAATTCACCACCAAATTCTGAGTTTATTTCCTAAATGTCTCTTGCATATGGCACACTTCTGTCTTCTCTGCCTCCATCCAGTTCTTTTATCCCTCACTTAAACTATTTTGATTGTCTTTTAATTGATTTAACAGTATCCATACTCACCTCACTCCAATCTGTTTTTCACATTAAAACTTGAATGAAGGCTGGGGATGTAACTCAGTTGGTACAATGCTTGCCTAACAATGAAGGAAGTCCTGGGTTTGATCCCCAGCACCACTAAGCATGGTAGTGCATGTCTGTAATCCTAGCACTGAGGAGATAGAGGCAGGAGCATTGGGAGTTCAGGGTCATTCTCTACTACATAGCAAGTTTGAGGCCAGCCTGGGCTAAATGATACCCTATCTTAAGAAAGGTGCAGAGGAACCTAGAGTAAACTTTTTTCCAGATACAAATGTGATTGTACTACTTGTGTATTCCATTATCTACCACCTCCCTCAACAAAGCAAGCATACACAGAATCTTTAAATGCTTTAATGTAATGTGTAAGGCCCTACTTTCACCCTTTGGCCTCTCCCTGTTTCTCTTACTTCGCTTTTATCATTTTCTACTTCATTTTTTTGACTTTGACCATCCTTCCCTATGTTCAGTGCCAAAAGAGTATCATAGACTTTACTTGCATTCAGATTTAGAGTTCACATAAATATATATAAAATGATAGTGGGATATTTATGTGTCTTATAGTATAGTAAAAAGTATTTTTATTATATATATATGAGTGTATTGCCTGCATATGTGCAAGTGCATCTGTGTCTTGCAATGCCCATGGAATTCAGAAGAGGGTATTATATCCTCTGGAACTGGAGTTAAAATGGTTGTTAGCCGCCAGGTGGGTGCTAGGAACTGAACCCGGGTCCTCTGTAGCCAGTGCTCTTAACCATTGAATCATCTCTCCAGCCCCCAATCTGTCAATTCTTAAGAGCAAATGATTACTATGCTGTACTTAAACTCTGTGTGTAGTTTTTTCACTAAAGCCTCTGGAATAAGAAGTGAGAAAATTCCATTTTGTTAAGTAGATTAAAGGTAAGAACACCTGTAATATCAGAAACTTAAGATTAAGCCAGACATGGTGGGACATACCTGTAATCTCAGCACTTGGGTGTCAGAAGCAGAATTGCAAGTTCAAGGCCAGCTTGATCTACATAGAAAGACACTGTCTCAAAAATGAAAAAAGAGCCAGGCAAGGTGGTGTACACCTTTAATCCCAGCATTTGGGAGACAGAGGCAAGCAGATCTCTGTGAGATTAGTTCCTGCCTAGTGGTCTACAAAGAGAGTTCGAGACCAGCTGGGACTTCAGGGAGACCCTGTCTCAAAAAGACCAAAGAGCAAAAAAAAAGGAAAACAAAATTTAAGATTAAGGTAGTAGTAAACTGAGCAGTCTTCATATAGATTTTAGTATGCTAATATTTTAACTTTTTGTTGGGGCATTTCATAATTTATTGCTGTTATGTGGGCACACAAACCCATAAGCTAATTTTTAAAAAGCTTTTTTAAAGCCCAATAGTTTGGTCTCCAATTTATGATCTATTCCATTAAAGGAAGGGACCTTCCTATTCTGTATCTTCATGGTATACATTAAGCAGGTATTTATTTTCAGTATATGCTGTTAAAAATAATGGTTTGAGGGCTGGAGGGATGGCTCAGTGGTTAAGAGTACTGGCAGCTCTTGCACAGAACCTGGGTTTGAATCCTAGCACCCACATGGCAGTTAAACAACCCTCCATAACTCCAATTCCAGGGGATCCAATGCCCTCTTCTGACCTTCATGGGCACTGCATGACACGGGTGCACTTACATACATGCAGGCATAACATTCATACATCTAAACTAAAGAAAAAAAGAATGGTTTGTAAATAAGATTGAAAAAAATTTAAATCTTGGCCTTCTCCATTTCTATGTGTTTAGACAACATTGTAAACGTATGTAGAGGAGATGAGCATTGAAAGTCTGTTAAATTCTTATTCAATATTTATTTTCCTTGTTTAACAGACTATTGTTTATTGTTAGTTATCTGCTGGAAAATGCTAGTAGGACAGCAAAGAGTCTTGAGGCTAAGTGGTGCAGAGAGGGCCTTTTGATTTAGAAAACAGCAACACCATAAATCAAAGACTTAGAAAATTAAGGGGCTGGAGAGATAGCTTACTGCTTAAAAGCACTGCTCTTGGAGAGGACCCAGATTTGGTTCCTAGCACCCACATGGTAACTAATAACCATCTGTAATGTAACTCCTTTTCCAGGGGATCCAATGCCTCTTCTGGCCTCCACAGGCACTGCACACATAGTGCACTTAACATACATGCAGGCAAAACACACACAAAATAAATAAATGAATACTTTCTTTTTCAGAACTGGAGAGATGGCTCAGCAGTTAAAAGCACTGCTCTTTCAGAAGACCCGGGTTGGGTTCCCAGCACCCACAAGACGCTAACAACCATCTATAACTCCAGTTCCAGGGTATCTGATACCCTCTTCTGACCTCCATTGGCATTGCATGACATGGGTGTACATACATACATGCAGACAATACACTCACACATAAAATAAAATAAAAACTATGACTTTATAATTGATTTATTTTCTTATTCTCTAATATAACAACAAATAACAGAGATTTGGCAATTGTGGCTACTCTGTATTTTGGCAGGGGTGCAGTCTTTTTGAGACAGGGTCTCCCTGTAGCCCGAGCTGGCTTTGAACTCACAGAGATCTGCCTGCCTCTGCCTCCCAAGTGCTGCCACCACACCTGGCTGCATCTTTTTAAATTATTTATTTAATAATCATATAATTAAAAGAAGCATTTCATTACAACAGCATTGACATATTCAATAACAATTTCCAGAGCTAAGATGCATCTCTTTCAAAATTGGCTGTAAATTTTTAGGTATATAGTTGAATTAATACAGTTATACAATATTGTACTCTGTCTAAACCCTATAAGACATACAATTAAGTGGGGTTTTAAACTTTAAAAAAGATCTCCATTTCATTATTAAAATACAGTTTCATGCAGAAAAACTCATTTTTAATACAATTGACACTAAGATGTGTATGCGTTTCTAATCTCTATCTGATTATTACTAGTCACAGTCTGTTACTTTCTGAGCTCCTTGGCATCTGAGCATGGATATAAAGTCATCAGGTAGATGTCAATGGTAATGTTTTTCACATCTACTAATTATTAAGGAGCAAATTTTTATGCTTTGAAAAACATTTTTTTCTTTTTTTTTTTCTTTATTTATACACCCACTTCCCAGGTAGCACCCTCCCATAGCCTCCCTCCCCCCACTAGAGCCCTTATACTCTGATATCCCTGCTACTGTCTGCTGTGTTGTCGGCACCCCCAGCCATTCCCCACTGCTTGCCCTTCTGGTGAATCTGGTCAGCCTATCTAGAGGTCTTTGTTTTAGGAAGGTCAGCTGTTCCTCATCTAGCGGTAATCAGTTGTCTGTATTCCTTTGGGTAAGATTGGGGTCTGCTGTTCATTTTCCCAGTTCTGTGCTGGGTTACTATCTGGGAATCCCTTTGGCCACCCTGGCCAACAACTCAAAAGAAGGTATCGCTTGTCTGGCATTGTTGCTTGTTATGTAGCCTTTAGCTATACATATGGACTCTCATGAAGTTATGTTGGCCCATTTAATCTTTGGTTATACTTTCCTTTTGGGCGTTTAAGGCCATACAGTTGGTACGGATAAACCAATTTATTTTTACTCCTAAGGTCATTTGAGGATCTGTTCCTCAGGGGTCACATGGGCTTGGGAGGAGCCCCTGGCTCCTTTCTTTTACCAGTTCCACCTATATGAAGATAAGTCAAAGGTCCTGCTCAACTGTGGTTGGCTTTGCTTGGAATCATGAAGGAAGTGATTCCTCTGTGTTGACCCTTTCCTCACTTCATACCACCTTCATTTTATCCCCCTTCCTTGAAAATATCCTCCATCTACATAGCCTCTTACTAGTTTTCTATGGGTACTCCAATTTAAACACATATATCTAAAGATTCAAAGTTAGCAGTCACATACTGAGAGAGAACATGTGACATTTGTCTTTCTGGGTCTGGGTTACCTCAGAATGAAAATTCTCAGTTCCATTTATCTACAGATTTCGTTTTTCTTTACAGCTAATAATCCATTGTGTATATATATCACCTTTTCTTTATCCATTCATCAGTTGATGGACCTCTCTGCTGTTTTCCATTTCCTAGCTATTGTGAACAGAGCAACAGCATAGATGAGCAAGTATCTCTATAGTAGAACGTGGCACGTATTCTTTTGAGAATGTGCCTAGGAGTGGTATAGCTGGATCATACAGTAGTTCTATTTCTAGCTCTTTGGGAAACTTCACTGATTTCTATAGTAGCCACACCGATTTACATTCCCACCAGCAGTGAATAAGTTTTCTCCTTTCCTCACATCCATGCCAGCATTTGCTGTCATTTGTTTTATCTTAGTCATTCTGACTGGGAAAGATTAATTCTCAAATAGTTTTAATTTTCATTTCCCTGAATGTAGTACTTTAAATTGTGTTTGAAGTGTTAAAGATATTAAAAATTTGCAAATATTGCCCCTAGAGCTCCACAGTTTAAGGATCTTTCATTCCCAATTCACTACACTGTTTAGAATCAGGAGAAAGACTACACATTACTATCTCCATGGGGCTATTGTAAGCCTGGAGTGAAGGTGCAAACTTGTAATTCCAGCACTCAGGAGACCGAGGCAAGAAAGTTGCAGCAAGTTCAAGGACAGCCCTAGATATATAGTGAATTGTAGGCAAATATTAGAAAATCCAAAAACACTTTTTGTCCTTAGCATTTTAGATAGAGATATTCAACCTGTACTGTAAACTCGTTCTCTTTAGGAAAAACAAGATGTTATAATTTTTTTTTTTAATTTCAACTTAAATTCTGTTTGAGGTGTTTATATGGGTGTGCATCCCACAGTGCATGTGAGTCAGAGGACAGCTTTACCCACTGAGCCACCTCAGAGGCACCTACGTTTTGATTTTAAAAGCAGAAACCCAGGGCTGAAGAGGTGACTCAGCAGTTAAGAGCACTGGATGCTCTTGCAGAGGACCTGTGTTCAATTACCGTCACCCACATGATGGCTAACAACTGTCTATTACTCTAGTTCCAGGAGATCCGACACCCTCTTGTGACCTCTATGGGCATTGCACGACACAGGTACACTTGTATACATGCAGGCAATACACTCATACACATAAAATAAAAATAATAAAATATATTAAAAAAACAGAAACCTATGAAATATAAAGTGCCATTATATTTTGCTTGTATGTACAGTCAAAAAGAGATGATTTCTAGGTGTAACATCTATGAGATTTTTTTTTAAATTTTTACACCCACTTCCCAGATGGCACCCTCCCATATCCTCCCTCCCCCACTAGAGTCATTATACCCTGATATCCCTGCCACTGTCTACTGTGTTGTCGGCACCCCCAACCATTCCCCACTACTTGCCCTTCTGGTGAATCTAGTCAGCCTATCTAGAGGTCTTTGTTTTAGGAAGGTCAGCTGTTCCTCATCTAGCAGTAATCAGTTGTCAATATTTCTTTGGATAAGATCGGGGTCTGCTGTTCATTTTCCCAGTTCTATGCTGGGCTACTCTCTGGGAATCCCTTTGGCCACCCTGGCCAACAACTCAAAAGAAGGTATCGCCTGTCTGGCATTGTTGCTTGTTACGAGATTTTTTTTTTTAAATCAATGAGTGATTTACAGTGAGTTCATAGTTGTTACTGATCAGAAATCAGCGACAAGCATAGTAAATAAAATCATCTTTGGGTGGTTGATATGCTAACTGATACAGGATTTTACAACAAAATTTAAGGTCATAATTAAATTATATGAGAAATTGCTCAAAAACTCTGTGTATAGCTAACAGCAGAATTTTGAAGAAGAAATTTTACTCTGAAACAGTTTATAATCTAAAGAAACTTTATTTTGTGGTAAAATATATAGAATCTTTAATTTCTGGTTAAATAAACAGAATCGACAAATAACCTGACTAATCTTTAGGTTTTAGATTCTTGATTTAAGATTTTTTTAAATTTATAGACTATACAACTTAAAATTCCTGTAGTACTCTAATAAAAGAGTACAATCTCATTCTAACTTACCTTCAAGTCCTTGATTCAGAATCATCCACGTTAACTCTTAGCTGTTATAATTATTTCCACATTTCCAAATAAATTCTTACATTGCTGTTTGTTGGCTTTTTCAGTGTGGCACTACATCGTGACATCCATATATGGGAAATAAAGATTTAGTTCTATTGCAACTATTTACACTGATAATAAAAGTTAAATTTTGGGTTTGTTTTTTTTAATTTTTTAAAAATTATTTTTGCCTTATGTGCAATAAGCATGTATTGTGTACATGTATGCAAGTGCACTTCTATTGTGCAGTGCCCACAGAGGACAGACAGTGGCATCAAATCCTTTGGAACTGGAGTTATCGACAATTGTTAGCCACTATTGAGTGCTGGGATTTGAACCTGGGTCTTTTGCAAGACCCAGTACTCTTAACTGCTGAGCCATCTCTCTAGCCCCTTAATTTTCATATTTAACAGCAAGATATAGTGTAATCACTGCCAAAACCATAAAATAGGCTTACTCTATAAAAGAACAAACTGATTTTGCCAATGAGTATTCTTACTGTGTATTTGCCTAAACAGATCACAGTTATAGAAATATGGAACTAGTTGTTTCTGTGTTTGGTAGCATTTTCTAACTTCTTTTCATTTCCCCCATTTCCTGTCCCCCCTCCTCCCCTTTTCTGGTGTCTAGTGATACTGTTTCAATTGTTTTTTCTTTAACATTGACTTTTTTAGTTTTCTGCAAGTGACATCTTGTGACCTTTTTCTGTATATGATTTATTTCATTTACCATAATGACCCCTAATTCCATCCATATTGCTAATAATAGAAATTCATTTTTTTATGGCTGAGTAATATTCTCGTGTGTGTGTGTGTGTGTGTGTGTGTGTGTGTGTGTGTGTGACATTTTCCTTATCCATTCATCCATGGTGGCACCTCAGTTCATTTTACATCATAACTAATAATAATTTCTCCTTTTTATGTATGTGTGGTATGTGTACATGTGTCTGTGGGTATGTACAAATGCATGCATGCATGTGTTTGTGTGTGTGTATGTATGCCACAGTTCAACATCAGATGTCTTCCTCTATCATGCTCCACCTTATTTTTGAGACAGCGTTTCTCTCACTGAATCTGTAGCTCACCAAATGGCTGGTAAATGAGCTTCTGAAATACACCTGTCTCTACCACTGTGCAAACCCACCCCCTAGTGCTGGGGTTACAGCAGCACACCGCTGTGCCCAGCTTTTACATGGATACTAGGGATCCAAACTCAGATCCTGTGCTTGTACAGTAGCACTTTACTAACTGAACCATCTCCCCAAACCCTACAGTTTATTTACTGTTCTGTATTTCTTAGATAAAGCTCCATTTGCCACTGAAAAGTACATAACTTTTTGTTTCTACTAAATTATCTTTCTGGGGCTACAGAGATGGTCAGTGGTTAAGAGCACAGAATGCTCTTGCAGAATACCTGGGTTGAATCCCAGTACCTACATGGCAGCTAACGACCATCTCTAACTCCAGTTCCAAGGGATCCAGTGCCACCTTCTTACCTCTGGGGGCATCACACGACAGGGTGCCCTTATGTATGTGCAGGCATGATAGCACTCACACTAATAAATATTTTTTAAGTTAAAGAAATTTTTCTAATTGTCTTCTTTCTATAACTTTCTCTCTCTTTTTTTTAATTTTTTTAAATTTATTTTTACACCCACTTCCCAAATAGCACCCTCCCATAGCCTCCCTCCCCACACTAGAGCCCTTATACTCTGATATCCCTGCTACTGTCTGCTGTGTTGTCAGCACCCCAGCCATTCCACGCTACTTGTCCATCTGGTCAATCTAGTCAGCCTATCTAGAGGTCTTTGTTTTAGGAGGGTCAGCTGTTCCTCATGGAACCATATTACTCCTACAACCTACTGACAAATTATACATAGCAGATCAAGAAATATATGTCTAGGTAAGATTTATCTGAGAACAGCTGGTCTTTGCCCAAGATTTATCTACATGACACACAGTAATTAAAAATACCAGACTGGTGGAACTAACCTTCTTGGGTGTTTGACAGACATACTTTGAAGCCTATAATAATTTGGTCAGAGGGACATAAAGGACACTTTTTGCTCCTCGTCCTCCTAGGTCAACTAGTAACAGGGGACTATGAGTATCTTTCAAAATGTCCTATAATGGTGGTGGGTCACCTTTCCTCTTGATCTAGAAGGCCGAGGAGACCCCACCGAATGGACTTGAACCAGTGTCCAGTTTACATAGAGGAGGGTCAACATAGAGGATTCATTTCCTCCATGCTTCCAAGCAAAGCCAACCATGGTTGAGCAGGACCTTTGACTTATCTTCACACAGGCGGAACTGGTAAAAGAAAGGAGCCAGGGGCTCCTCCCAAGCCCATGTGACCCCTGAGGAACAGATCCTCAAACGACCTTAAGAGTAAAAATAAATTGGTTTATCTGGACCAACTGTGTTGTCTCTCTCTTTTTTTAAAGCAGTATTTATCATATATATTCCAGGCAGACCTTTAGTTCACAGTATAGTCAAAGGCCTTTAGCACTACCACACTCTGTGCTGGGCCTTGAACCCAGGCTTTCTACATGCTTGCTAGTTAGATACTCTTATTATCTGGCCTACAACCACAGCCCCATTACTGTAGTTTTCTAGAAATGAAATAATGTGATTAGAAATGTAAACATTTTTATAGTTCTTATATGAAGTTACAGTGTAAAAATAACTATAATCAAATCTCATTTTGTTGTTTTAGATAAAGTAGATATGCTTTACCATTATTTTATTAGGAAGACAATAGTGTTAGTGGTAGTCCTTCATCAGTCCGGGGGTGAAAGAAGTATGTGTATTTCCTCATCTTGGGGGGAGTAACAAATAACATACTTTAAATGGGACACTTTGTACTGCTATGGAAAACTAGAAGAATCAATTGTCTTAAAGACTGAAGATAAATATAACTTTAAAATTCAATGTTTTATGCTACTCTCTAAGTAATAGAAGTGTAATTTAAATTTTGTTTAGGCTTCGGGAGCAGGAAAGAAAAGAAGCAGAAGAAGCTTGCCAAAAGGAAGTGGAAGAGTGGGAAAGAAAACTTCTAGCTCAAGCAGCTCCAACTTGTATGGAGAACATGTGGGAAATTCCAGCAATTGGCCATTTCCTTTGTTTAGCCCAGCAAATTCTAAACTTGCCAGAAATAGTCTTTTATGAATTAGAACGTTGTCTTCTGATGCCTCAGTGCAATGCTTTTCTGTCTAAAATAATGACTTCTCTACTAAGCCCTCCCCATCGCAGACCTACCTTACATCGAAGACCTACTTTGCCTTACAGGACTTGGGAAGCTGTGCTCAGACAGAAAGTGCAGCAGTGGTACACTGCTGTAGGACAGACTGAAAATCCTGATAACTGTGCTGAAAAACTTGGGTTATGTCCTCAGTTTTTTAAAGTTCTTGGAGAAGTTAATCCATTGGAAGAAAAACCTTTTCACGAGCTACCTTTCTACCAAAAAGTATGGTTACTTAAAGGACTTTGTGACTTTGTGTATGAAACACAAAAAGAAGTTCAAGATGCTGTACTTGGGCAGCCTATTCATGAGTGCAGGGAAGTTATCCTTGGTTATGATTATTTGGAGAACGCTTATGTACATTTTCCACAGTTTTGTGGTGCAGATGTACGGATTTATAAACAAAGACCTTTTCAGGCCCCAGAATTTCCAATTCCACCCATTAAAGTAAGAAGAGTACCTCGGATTAAACTGGAGAAATTCAAATGTGACTATGTTAGTACAAGTAATGGAGAACATCAATGTACTAGAGAAGGCCTGCCCTCTGCCTTCAAGAAAGAGCAGGAAATGAATTTTGATCCAACTTGTTGCCCTGCTAAAATGAACTTTGGTAATCATGACATCTCTGTCCAAATGGAAGGAAAATCGAACTGTGAAATTAAAATTCACAGGGCCTGTGAAATTGAAAAAACTGAATGTTGTAAAGAAAATTTGGAGAAACCCAAAAGTCCAGGGGAAGTTACTGACTTTGGAGAGCCACTGAGTCCAGGTGAAATAAGGTTTATAGAAAATCAGGAAAAATATGGTGAAGCTTCCAGAATAAAGACTGAATCTAATCCATTAAAAGAAAATGCTCTAAAATCTTGCCAAATTCACATAAATGGAAGTCACATTGATCATCCAGACATTAACTGCCACAAGGTTGTAAGGGATATATTACTAGAGCATTCACTGCAGAGTCACAAAAAACTCAAACTAACTAAAATGAGGGCAAAAAAGAAGAAAAAGAAAAAAAAGAAATTGAAAGATGTTTTGAATGAAAATTTACAAAGAAAGCGTGAAAGTCTTCATTCTCTTGCATTCAAATCTTACAAACCCGAGGTCCAGAATAAGTTACTGATCATCAAAAAGAAAGCAAAACACAAGAAGCACAAATCTGGTAAGCTAACATACGTGGGCAAGGCTTAGATTTACATGTAATTCAAATTTTCTGTCAGTTATGCATCATGGAAGCTCTGATTGAGAAGAAATGCATATGTGTACTTATATGTGTGTGAGGTCGTTTTATTTTATGTGATTAAAAAACCCAGAGTAGGAGAGCTATTCATATATACTACTAACAACAAAAAGCTGGTACAGTAACATTTGCTTTCAACCCTTAGTTGAACATACTTGGACATTCTATTTTTATATTTTTCTCTGTAAATAATGCTTCTTCTTTTTTTTTTTTTTTTTTTTTTTTTTTTTTTTTTTGAAAGAGGT
>NW_008354174.1:614758-624035 GCF_000622305.1 Nannospalax galili | reverse complement strand
AAAGATCTGCCTGCCTCTGCTTCCCAAGTGCTGGGATTAAAGGCGTGCACTCCCACAAGGGTAGGTGAGACAAAAACATATGGTCAGTTTTATTAGCCTTTATAAAAAATTGCTTGATTGAGGAAAAAATTAGAATTGCTTACCAAAATGCTTCACTTCACCATCATTTATGGGTTTCAGTTTTTTATTCCTTCCCACAGTAGCATAGTTCATTAAATTGTCAGAAATTTACTACTGAGTTGTCAAATGAGAGAGTGAGCTTTTAGTTATTTAAATCATTAACTAGAACTCACTGTGTCATAAAACATATATGAAATGAATCACTGAAAGAAGTCATATCGAGGCTAAAAATTTCAAATTTCCACTTAGATCAAAATTTTAAAAATAATTTTCAGAAATGAGCCTTTAACATCATATAAGCAATCCATTAGGTTTTTATAAACTTAATTTGATGAATTTGACAAAATTCACTCTGAAATATTAATCTCTACATTAAGTAATATTTTAAATTTTGAATTATTTGAAAATTCCAATGTAGGAGCTATAGAGATGGCTCAGCAGTTAAGAGCACTGGCTGTTTTTGCAGAGGACCCAGGTTCGGTTCCCAGCACCCACATGGCACCTGACAACCATCAATAACTCCAGTTTCAGGGACTCCAACTCCTCTTCTGTTCTCTGCAGGCATTGTATGCATGGCAAACATGCAGTCAAAATACTCATACACAAATAAATTTTTAAAATTAAAAATTCTGATGTATGTAGTATTACTTTGTTTAGTACTGTTATTACCTAAAACCTTTTATTATTTATTGATAATGCTATTCATGTGTTCAAAGATAATTGCAACTTATGGTATACTAATATACCTCTTATCCAAATTATACCAATAGTAGAATAAAAACAATACTGAGAAATTGATTAAAATGAATTTATATTGTAAGCACATAAGTGTTTCATTTAAGTTTAGGATATTTAGAGATAGAATTTATGGCAGTTTCACATTAGTCCTAAACAAGTAAATGAAGACACATCATTAGCAAATACATAATCTCTTTGAACATTATTCCCACATAATAATACATACACAAACAACTTTATGTAGCGAGTAGGTCTTTGCTACATCATTTTAAATGACTGTGTAGGGCCTGGAGAGATGGCTCAATGGTTAAGCACCTCAGATGGCTCAGCACCTACACAGTGGCTAATAACAATCCATAACTCCAGTTCTGGGGGATCCAACACTCTATTCTGACCTCCGTGGGCGTTGCACGACACGAGTGCACTTACATACATGCAGGCAGTACACTCATACACATAAAATAAAAAATAAAATATTAAGAAAAATAAATGGCTGCATAGGATTCTGTTATTCTTTAACCAATCTCCTTAGTGGACATTTTGATTGTATCAGCACTGTTACAGATTGTGTGAAGCAAAGAGCTAGTTAAAATTAATTTTTAAAATGATTAAAGATACATTTAGTGGTAAAAACCTTATGTCTTAAATTGTTCAATTTAAACCCAAAGGAATTTCCCCCTGTCAAGTTGTTGTTCTTTTCAACCAGATTGTTTTATGGTATCTCTAAACTGATTAAAATAAATAAATCAAGTTGTCTTATATTCTTCTAAGTTAAGAAAATAAAAGCTGACAAGATAGCTCAGTTGGGTAAAAGCACTTGCCACCAAGCCTGACAACCTACGTTTAATCCCCAGAACCATCATCCATGGAGGAAGAAGAGAACCAACTCCCACAAATTGTCCTCACACCTCCACAAGCACACACACACATTAAAGGGGAAAAAAGTATGTGGTAGTACTCTGGGAAAATTTCACAAAGAATGAAGAATAATGGGGATTAAATAACTAAAATATGGTTGCTATCATGAGCAAAAGCACATACTGTAATTAAGCAAGTTGTTGCTGAAAAAAAAATTGTACTGTAAAACTCTTTCAAGGAGAAGTTGAGGTGTTAGGAGCTGTTTGATGAGAGTATGCCATTTTGGAGAGATCTCTTTGTAGGCATACAGTACTGTTTAAATAATTGAAGAGCCCACTGCAAATGAATGACCTTAAATAAGATGTGTCAGATAAATAAAGAGCAGTGAGCTACTTTATAGAAAATGACTGAAAAATAATATAATTAGTATTTGATTAGTTCCATGTAGAATTTTATATTGATAGCACTTAGAATCTAATCTATTATGTGTCTTCATGGAAATGATTTTTAGAGCACTAACTGGAGATTGCAAGATTATATGAGAGCAGAAGAATTCACTGTACTTTTCAGTTTATTTTTCTATTTGTGCAGTGCTGGACATGGAACCCACGGCCTTACACATGCTAGGCATATTCTCTACCACTGAGCTACGTTTTCAACCCCGTGTTCTTTTGTTTTTAGATTTTTCAGTCTCTTCTATTTTTTCCCCAGAAAAACTAATATTCACATAAGCCTTTGTATTTATTTCATTTGAACATAAAAACTCCAAAAAGTAAATACTACTAGTATTCACCACTATATAGGTTTTGTAGAATAAGAAAAATAAGATACAAAGAGATTTATTTATTTACCCAGTGTTGTCACCCAGCTAGTAAGTGGCAGGATTAGAAGAAAAAAGCTTTACAAGATAGTTAGGGTATCCATAAAGAGCTGTGAGAAGAAGCTTGCAGGGTTTAAATGAAGAGCTGGAAAATGACTATTAAGAGAAACTTATGTGTAGATAAGGAAAGCTGTGTGACTTTTCTGTTACATTGACCAAAAAAAGTTGTGTTTTAAGAGATGTTGTGCATGAAGTAGCAGAATTTGGAACTTCATTAAATTCGAAGTTAAAGAAAGTTTCTCATAAGCAAGGAGAACAATATGAAATAAACCTCTTAATAAGATCAGATTGCTTTCTTACAACAATCTAGGAACTTCAGTAGACTGTAACTGTCAGCTTAAGACATGCATATTTAGTAAACAGACACAAATTGAGACTCCATTTCTGTGATTGACAACCCAAGCACTTCCCAGACCCACTGATTAATACAAATGTCTTTGGATTTTAATTTTAGCAATGACTAACGCTTTTTACCTAGTCACTTATTAATATTCTAAAAATGAAAAAAACTGAGGGAGTAATGAGTGTGTTAGGAGAATTTTTAAACATAGACTAGATCCACAAAGAAATTGAAGTCTTGGAGTAGCCCAATGGGGTAAGGAGGGAAAACAGGCAAGGGAAACCAGATGAAAGATTGAAGTAAAGATGAACAGAAGAAAGAATTAAAATAAATGATAATCACCTTCATTTCTGGTTCCAGATTATAAATAACTAGGGCTTTGTGCCTCAGTTAGAGAATATATTTTTTAGTTAGCATTTCCCTCTCAGGAAATTGAAATTAGTTTCTTTTTTAAAAATTTCTGTTTTTGTTTTTTGAGACAGGGTCTCCCTGTAACCGCAGCTGGCATGGAACTTAACCCCAGCTGCCTGTGTCTGTGCTGGGATTAAAGGCCTGGGCCACCACACCTGCCTGAGTATGAGTTTCTTAAGCTGTTCTGTGCATGGTGTTTTATAAAGCTTCATTAGAAACTCTTATAACATTAATTACAAAGTTTTCTTGTTGGTTTTATTAAGGCTTTTTGTGCATTTTCCAACTACAAAATGACACTTTTTGCACATGTCAGTGGTTTAAGCTCAATGATGTGAGGCTACAACATCATTCTTGAAATTCTGCTTGTATTTTAAACTGATTCTGGTTCCCATACAATCCCTAGGTCTGAATTATGTTCTAGTTTATAAGGCCAGGTGATTGGGGGCCATGGGAGTAAAAGGGAGTAAAGGGCCTTACGTATACTCAAACTATGAAAATAACCCACTGGGGGGCAGTATATGACTTTACCTGTATGTCTTGTCCTGAAATCTGGCTGTGACATTTTTCACCCCATTAGCTGGCCAGAGTTGATTTTACTTATCTAGTGAGCTTTGCATATGTATCCCTCACAAAGGTATCTGCTCAGGACAACTTTTTCCTGATACAGAAGGACTCTTCTTCAGTTGTAGGGATAACAGGCATCTGTATTCCCTGGTAGAACCTCTAAATAAGCCAGATAATGGCTGTGTGGTTTTGTAGTGACTCATGCTTAATTTTAAAATAATGTTTAATTAAAAAGTAAGCACAAATTTTAACCAACAGTGGGGAAACAAATATTCACATTGTCTTTTGAAGTTAGACACTTGAGGTATTAAGCAACAGTGAATATGCAAATCTTCTAACCCTGAGCAAAAAGAATAATCTCAAGTCAATGAAAAGCAGATTTCATCTCTGTAAAAATTTGAAATTATGCAACATTATACTATCAAACAGCACAGCTTTAAAGTGGAGAAAAATCTAGTTTCAAATATCTGCTCCTGTGCATAGTAGCTGTAAATCCTCCATTAATTTCCCTTATCTTTTATAGCCTGTTAGTGTAAGTGAGGTCCTACAGTGCCTACCTTGCTATATTGCTATCAAAACTAATTAGAATATCAAACTTGTGAAACCTAGCATGGCTGCCACCTGGCTTATGGTAAGAATCAATAAATGGTAGCTATAATTTTTGTGAAATAGAATTACATAATGGAAAGAACTTGAACTTTGTAGCTAGACTCTGACTGATGCTTACTGACACTTGCGTAAGTTAATATTTTTAATCTGTCGTTATCTACAAGAAAATACAGGGTATTACCTACCTTTAGTTGTTTTGAGAATTACATGATATAATTTATATGAAATCAGTAAGTATCTGGGCATAGTAGGCTTCCAATAAATATCAGTCCTCTTATGATCACTGTAAACATTAATCTTCCTACATCTACTTTGAAGTCATTTGCGAACCATTTACCATAGTATAAAACCAGCTATGACCATGCATACCTGTAATCCCAGCTGCTCCAGAGGCAGAAGTCAGAGATCACAAGTTCAACGCCAACATGTATAATTTACCAAGACTCTTATCTCAAAATAAAAAGGAGTTGGCGATATGTAACTCAGTAGCAGAGTATTTTCCTAGCATGCATGATGGGTTCAAGTCCTAGTACTGAAAAAAATATAAATTACTTTATTTCAGTGTTGTTGTCACTACAAAATGGACTCAATGGATGCGCATAACTTTTTTTAAGCTTACCTTTTTTTTTTTTAACCCAAGACCATCAAAATTTCTAATGAAAAACAGGATTCTTGTATTTAAGAATCACTTGGGGAGGTTATCTATTGTGTGCCAAGAGTAATGTAATTTCTGCTGTCAGTAACTCACAACATAGTAAGGAAAGCAAACATTTAAGTAGTTACGATGTTCTGATGGGTGTTATAGTCATTGACTATAAAAGAATTATAGAACAAATAGGACATATGACCAAGAACCATGATAAAAGAGCAAGAAATAAGGTTAAAAAGTAAGATTGGGGGCTGGCAAGATGGTTCATTAGGTAAAGGTGCTTAACACAAAGCCTGATAATCTGAGTTCTTTCCCCAGAACCCACATTGTAGAAAGAGAGAACTAGTTTCCACAAGTTGTCCTCTGACCTCCATGTGTGCCCCCCATACACACAATAAGTAGTATAAAAAAATTTTAAATACATATTTTCTGTTTAGATTTTTCTCCTCTAACTTAGCTGAAATAGAAATAACTGAGTAATTGATAACTTACCATAACTTTACTCTAAATTCTTTAGGTGCTATAACTCATTTATTCTTACAACATAGGTACTCTTCTATACCCTGTACTATGGCTGAAGACACTGCACAAAGGAAAAAATAATTGCTCAAGGTCATGTAGCTAATGGGTGATTATAACAAATCTTCAAGTCCACATAGCTTAGTTCCAAAACTCAATCTTAAAGCTAACATTGAACACTATATCCAGGAACTTAATAGCATTTACACATCCTAATGACTGGTAAATTAAACCAGTAACCATGTAAACTTCCTAAATCCATTCAAATAAAATGGCTACTGGAGTTTACTGAGAATTTACTGCCTGTGTTTAAAAGCCTAAGTGACAATATGAAATGCATTTGACTGCTGAGAGAGACTTGTGTTTAAAGAATCCAATTATTTGTTTAAGATAATTAGAGGGGTTAGGGATAAAACTCAGTTGTGAAGTGCTTGCCTAGCATACATGTACCATGAGTTTGATCCCCAGCACTACACAAACAAGGTGTGTAGTATACACCTGAAATCCCAACACTACGGAGACTGAAGCAGTAGGATTATTGTCGAGTTTGAGAACAGCTGGATCTGTATAACAGAAACGTCCCTGCCCCCAAAAGTGGTGGTGGGTCCAGCAAGATGGCTTAGCAGATAGCAGATAAAGGCACCCACCACTAAGCCTGACCACCTCAGTTTGATCCCTGGCACCCACATACTGGAAAGAAAGAATCAACTCCCATTAATTGTCTTTTAATGTCTACTAATGCGCCCACATATGTGTATGTGTGCATACACACTAATTTTTTTTAAAGATTGGTGGTGCAAGGTGCTGGAGAGATAGCTCAGTGTTGTTAAGGGCCTGTACTGCTCTTCCAGAGGACCCAAGTTTGGATCCCAGGACCCTTATTGGGTGGCTCACTGCTACCTGTAACTCCAGCTCCAGAGGGATCAGACACCTCAGGTCCCCACAGGTACCTGCACACACATGCACATATCCCCACACAGACACAAGGACATACACATATAATTAAAATAAAATATGAAACAAAATCTAAAAAAGAATGGTGGTACATGCTTACAATCTTAGCATCTGGAGGTAGGAGGATTAGAAGTTCAAGGTCATCCTCAGCTAGATAGCAAAATTAAGGCTAGTCTGGAATACATGAGACCTTGCCTTGATAAGTAAGCTTGCTAAAATAGTAAAAGGGAAAGGATTGAGGGAGAATTTCCTTTCTTTCAAATTATGTTTATAAAGTTTTCCCATAGCCTGGTATATATCTTTAATCCCATCCAGCACTTGGGAGGCTGAGACAGGTGTGAGTTAGAGGCTAGCCTGGTCTACGTAGCTCCACGCCAGCCATGGTTACTTAGTTAGATCCTGTCTCAAAAAATTAAATGATAAATTAATAGAGCCCACAAAATGTTAAGGCAAATTTACTTTTACTTAACAATCTTAAGTCTTCTCCTGTGAACTTTTAAAAAATAATAGAGAAAAGGCATCCTGGCATTCAGATTTATAAGATTCATTGTGCTTGCTATGTCTTATAGACACTAATGAATTTAGTCATTTCTGCCTGTCATTTCTGTCATTGCTCATTTAAACAACTACCCACATAGCTAGTTTCCTAGGTTTACTATTGCTACAGGTAACAGTGTAAGCACAGAAGCAAGTAACAGTTATGAAAAAGGAAGAATATGTTAGGTAATTGTATTTTCATGTACTTTAAAACAGGCATCAAATGATGGCAGATTTATACTTACTTAAATAGTGAAATCTATGAACCTCAGCAGCTTAAAATTCCAAATAGTTCAGTCACAGAATATGTACATTTTGACTCAAAACTTAGAAGTTATCCACATTATAGTTCTGTGATTTGATTAAAAGGGACTACATAAAATAACAATTATATTATACCTTGAAATTAGTTCAATTGGGTTGAATAAAACATTGCAACCAACTCAGCATCTTTCATTTGAGGTCTAATCTATTTTTTAAAAAAATGTTAAGAGAGGGGCCCAAGAATTAATGTAAAGCAATTTTACTACAAGTATTTTTTAATTTATTTTCTCTTTTGAAGAGCAAAGATAAATGTTAAATTGATTTTAGCTTACAAGTAATTGTGAATCAGAATTAACAGAAAAGACTGGAGGTATAGTTCCATGGTAGAGCATTTGCCTGATATGCTTGCTCCAGGCCCTGGGCTTAATCTCCATCACACACACAAAAATATACCAGAGAAACATGACCCTCCTGAAGGACAAGGTCTCTGTTTTACAACTCCTTGTTATTTCCATAAATTTACGGTGTCCTCTAGCTAGCATTTTTTTGAGTAAGTAAGTCAATTTGATTTTTTAGAATTACAGGGGAGGGAGGCATCTATGGTAGCTCACACCTATAATCCCAACAATTGGAGGCTAAGACAAGAGGATTGCCCTAAGCTTGAGGCCAACCTGGGCTACAGTGTGAAACCATGTCTCAAAAATTTGAAAAAAAAAAAGGAACAACAACAAAAACATTTTCGAATGTTCCTAACCTAAAAGAGAAGTTTTGTACATGTATGTATGGTTTTTGTCAAGTTAAATACAAAGAAGTAGATAAACTTCAAATTATACTACAAGTTACATTCTTTAAAGATATGAAATTTATTTTTCTTAATGATTTTTGAGTGTACAGATTATTGGTTGCACCTTAAAGGGAGATATTTATTAATCTTTCTAAAACTAGCTATCAAACACTGCTAAGAGCAGCCCACGAGCTAAAGAGATGGAAAAGCCTGGTGTCCCAACACGCTACTAAGGGGATTTTCACTTTTGGTTGGCTAGACTCCATAATCTTTAGATACAATTCTTACACAGGTTCCTGAGTATAGAAGTCATTGTTGAAGTTAAGGCTTTTTTTCCTGTGTAGTCGGTCCATTGTAAGTTGTGAATATAAGTTTTAGCTGAGCAGAAGTTGTGTAGCCTTCATGCCTACTCTTATTTTAATAAATTCTCATATTTAGACATCACATTGGAAATTGTAATAGTTTGGTTCTTCTATAAATAAGACAGCATTTGTTAATATATGTCTGTCACAGGTAGTCACAGTTTAATGTTTGCTTTCACTGGGCCTTGTTTTGACTCATTGTCATTTGACTTACTAGCAGCCATCTGTTAGTAACAGTTTAACTTTCAAGGCTCAATGTAATTTGGTTTTTGTTAATGAAGTGCTGTAAACAGCATTATGAAGATTTTCTCTTTTAATCTTGAAAGGAAAAAAATCTATATCTAAAAAAGCAATCACTAAGAAGAGGAAAGCTGTCACAAAATCACCTACTGTACCGGAATTTCAGGTAAATGTTTCAACTTTGTCTCGAAGTTTTTAGTTTAATTTTTGTTTCGGTATTTGTATTATTTCCTTGAGAGATTGGCTGAATTTCAAGAAACTGTAAGATACAAACTTTTAATGAATGTTTCTAACAATGTATTTTCCTTGAGAGTGAGTGATACAGTTAAAAATCTAATTTGCTAGTATTTCACAATTTTTTACCTCTATCTTAATCTCTTGATAGTCAAAAACCTTCTGGTATTTTTAGTATGCCAACCTAAGTTTAGTAGATGAAGTTCAATGAAAA
>NW_008354174.1:593922-614552 GCF_000622305.1 Nannospalax galili | reverse complement strand
TAGTCTTTAAACATTTATGGGAAAAAAATTGATAATAAACTGCCAAATGTGAAGCATTTCTGTTTGTAGCTAATACTAAAAATAAGCAATTTCTTTATAATTATGCTTTTATTTCCTGTTTAAGAAATGTTTTCTTCAACAAATGACACTTGTTTTAAAATTTTCTTTGTAATACTATGGCCAGTTGATTTCCAAGTTTTATGAGTTCATAATTTATTGCCAAAAGAGAAAAGCAGTATAAAAATAAACTTTTAGGTCTCTAGTAGAGATAAAAATAAAGGAGCAATAACTGAAAAATTAATAATATATAACCTCAATTTATCAGTTATATCCACAAATGTAGACACATCTATTTTCAATAAAGAAACTGTTTGGGGGAAGTTGATAATCAAATATTTTTAAATAAAAATTAAAAGAAAGCACATGTATTTTAGAATATTTTCATTATAACACTATTAGAATGAGTTACAAACATTTCTATAGAATCTTTTGTATAGTTTTGATTTCCAGCATATTGAAAAAAAAAAAGTTAAGCCAGGCATGGTGGTGCACGCCTTTAATCCCAGCACTTGGGAGGCAAAGGCAGGTGAATCTCTGTGAGTTAAGGCCAGCCTGGTCTACATAGTTCCAGATCAGCTGGGGCTACAGGGAGATCTGTCTCAAAAAGACCAAAAACTAATAATAATAAAAATAAATAAATAATAAATAAATAAATTACAACTTACTGTTCAGTTAGAGTCATTGCTTGTGACATTTGCTGCACTGTTGCATCATTGCCCTTCCATGGTATCCTGCTGGCCTTTGCTATCCCTCCTGCTCATTTCTCCTTAATTCCTTAATATGGAACTTTATAGATCTTGGGACAGATCTGGTCCATATCTAATATTTTCCTTGTTCGTATAATAATGAGTAGAGTTTTATATGTAACACAGACTACATAGTGCAAGTGCTTGTACAATTGCTTGTGATATTAGTGACAAATGAAATGAACTCAGTAATCACTTGACCATTTTTTTTAAGTTAATAAAATTAAAAAAAAAAAAACAGTATACCATAATCAGTGTGTCACAAATACTGTGAATGTGTGTAGTTACATATATTGTTTCATGATACTTTGGTTTTAGGGGTGGGGGGTGAATGCATTGTAAAATGTATTTTTGACTGGATCATGGACAGAAATTTGGAAAACATTATTTTAAGTGATACTTTTAGTAGTTATTGACCATTTGCTTATCACTTTTACAAATTCAAGGTCAAAAGTACATGTTTTACTAAACCGAACTGTTCAAATGAAAGTCCTCTTCCTGGTTCTTAAGGCATGGGGGTGGCAGGCACAGCCTCTGTGTGTGTGTGTGTCTGTGTGTGTGTCTGTGTCTCTCTGTGGTTCTGTGTTAGGCTAAGATAAGGAAATATCTCAAGAAAATGGGTTCTTATTTCTATATTAAAGTGCAAATACTATGATATGATTCATAAGGAAAGTGGGCAGCTATCTTCTAAGAGAATAGATCATTTGCTTCAAATAAATACATTAATAAAATAGAGATAATATTAGTCATTAAACTTCACAGTCTTCAAAGCTTATAGTTTTGCCCACAAGCAAAAAAAATATCAATTATTTAATAAAGAAGTGAGTCATTTCCCTCAAAGTTCTAGTAATAAGTTTAGCACCTCAGTTGTAGTATTGAGCATAAAAACACTTTATAGAAAAAAATTAAACAAAATATTTTCTTAATAGTATCTATTCTAAAATATTGCTGAAAATAAAGGAAACTTTGACCTGTAACTATTAAATCCCTTTTGTAAAACCTGATCTGTTTCCCCCGGCTGGTCTTTGAACTGATAAAAAATATGCTTAGAAGAAGCTTGGAGAGATGGCTCAGTGGTTAAGAGCACTGGCTGCTCTTGCAGAGAACCCAAGTTCAGTTCTCAGCACCTACATGATGGCTAACAACCAGTTCTAGAGGATCCAATGCCCTCTTCTGGCCTTCATTGTACACATGAGTGCATATGAGTGCACATCCAGGCAGAACTCTCATACACATAAAATAAAAATGCAGGCATTGCAATACATGGGTGCACTTACCTACATGCAGGCAATACACACATACACATAAAATTTAAAAAATAATAAAAAAGATTATAGCTACATTTTCATATATTTGGCTTGTTTAAATATGTGGCACTTAACAAAATCTTTTTTTTTTTGTCTTTTTGAGATAGGGCCTCCCTATAGCCCCAGCTGGCCTGGAACTAGCTTTGTAGACCACGCTGGTCTTGAATTCACAAAGAGCTGCTTGCCTCTGCCTCCTACGTGCTAGGATTAAAGGCCACATGGCAGGATTAAAAATTGTAAATCTGAATGAACTGAAAAAGTGAAGCCTATTTTGATATCAGCTACTTTGATGGTGTTTTTTTTTTTTTGACTTGTTAAAGGCTAGAAATCAAATTTTCCTCCCATATTTGCCTTGTGAGACTACATACCTAACATACATGCCTCACTCTAAGAAAATAATACCTCATTCCTATTGCACTAGGAACACAGAAGTGGTGAATTTTATCTTATTTTTGTGTTTTTAAAGAAACAATATCTGTGTCACTTTTTCCTAAGAGTTAAGCCATTGGTTCTCAAGTTCAGAAAGTATCAAAAAGTATCAGGAAATCCACACTCTATTACCTTTATTAAAAGTGAGGAGTCCTAGGCTTCATCCTCTAGAGACCTTACATCAGTGAGTAAGTGGGTACCAACAGTCTGCATGGTGGTTATATACAAGAATTGTAGGAACTAGGCTACTTGAATTTGAATATCAGGTCTACCACTTACTAGCTCTGTAATCGTAGGTAAGTTACTTAATCTTTCGGGTGGGTTCAATTCTTCATCTACACAGAGGAGTAATACTAATACTTAAGTTATTTGAGTTGTTGTATGGATTAAATTTCCTAGCTTACTGTTCTAGACTTGAGATGAAAAAATACTGCATTTTAAGTAGGAAAATTCATTAGGGTTTGGTTTAAGGGCATCTATTACTGACCTTAGTACTTTTCTAGCTACAGAAGACATTGAAATAAATCATGAATTTGGTCTTAGGAAAATGACACGTGATTAAACCTATAAGAATTTTGAAACGGAAAAACCAAATAGTCTGACCGCAGAATGAACACTTAGACTGCCTTACTCTAGTGTCCTTATTGGTTATATACAGTGGCATATAGGAGAAATTTTTTCTTTAGTAATATAAGAAAGACTGTTAGACTAAAAAGTAATTGTCAGCTTTATTAATAAAGTGGTTTTTGTCTTAAAGCCTTTTGTTCAGTTTTTAAGAGAAAAATCTAATAGTATGTGATTAGTTCTTTTTGCAGTTTATTATGACAGAAAGTCATAAAAAGTACTTCTAAAACTTGGTTTGTCAAGTCCCAGTAAATCAAGTTTTCAAAAATAATTAGAGGCTGTGGAGATGGCTTAGTGATAAGAGAGTTTGCTACTCTCCCAGAGGATCCGAGTTTGGTTCCTAGCAACTATGTTGGGGGACTCACAACCACCTGTAACTCCAGCTCCAAGGGATCTGATACAGCCCTTCTGACCTCCATAGGCACCTGAATTCACTTACAGACGCATACACATAAATAAAAATAATCTTAAAAAATTAACTCTGGCTTTTGTTACCAGCACTCTGCTTTTCATTGGTGGCTCCACTCCAACTCATCCCCAATTTATTTTTAATATGTACTTGCATCTATTCCATAGGTGTGATTCATTCCATAGGCTAATTTGCAGAGGAAATCCACAATCCAGATAATCAGACTTACACAGTAACACTGTTTACAAATGTAAACTCATGGATCTTTAATGTAGCTCTGAAAAAAGGTATTTGTCTAAGTAGCCGATGGAGGAATTGAGAAATAAGAAATTAAGTACTATCTTCATATAACAAATTAAGACCAGTATTAAAATCAGAGTTTTTAATTTCTCTGTGTTAAGGACCTATGGATTAAATCATTATTTTTGAATTGCTTCCTCTTAACATCAATTTTGTTGTTGTTGATAATTTGGTTTCTTAAGACAAGGTCCCACTGTGTACCTGACTGGCCTGGAACTTGCTATGTTAGACTGGCCTCTAACTCACAGATACACCTGCCTTTGCCTCCCAAGTGCTGGAATTAAAGGAGTGTACCACCATGCCTACTCTAAAAATTTTCAGCTTAGTTTTTGTTTATTACAAAGATTATTATGTTTTGAAAAATCTTTGAATTTTAAGGCATTGAAAAAATGTGTTTTTAATTACATACTATTTAAAAATATTAACTTGTTTGTCAAAATTACTTCATTTTCATGTCTGGAGTGATTATTTACCAAAATTTGTTGTTGCTACTGTGGCATTATGGTCATAAGAAATAAATTATTATCCTGTCACCATTGAAGCAGCTATTAATATAATTTTCATTCAAATACAGTATGGATTTTTAATTTACACCATACATTTAGTGTTTTGCTTGCAATTTTTATAAAAATCATAGGATCTTTTTATTAGAGTAGTAGTGAAATGATTGTGTATATTTATTTTTACATGGTTTTATTTTACATGGTTTTCCCTTTTTTATAGTATATTCTGCATTTTTAGTTTTGTGTGGTACCTTATTTGAAAATATCGTTCAAAACTATTGAGTATCTACGAAAATAGCATAATTTGGGTGATTTAAGTAACAGTGTAAGAAATTCTTTATTGTATAATACCTCTGAGATACGTCCATGAAGTTCTTTCATCTGTATACATCTTCAGTTGAAAAGAAGACCTTTTAATAATATCTCTTGAGTTGGATAGATGACTCAGCAGTTAAGAGCACTTACAGAAGACCCCAGGTTCAGTTCCCAGCACCCACATGGCAGCTAACAACAATCTGAAACTCCAGTTCCAGAGGATTCGACGCCCTCTCAGGCCTCCACAGGCACTGCATGACATGGATGTATTTACATACATGCAGTTATAACAATCACATACAATAGAAAAATAAAAAATTTTTAAAATCTCTTAATGAAAATTTTAGATATGAATTATATCCTAAAACTATGATACATATTAAATTGTTGCTAGATTTTTTTGTTTTGTTTAGGACAAAGACCCCTTTGTAGACTATGATATAGTCTCTGGTTTCCTCTACCAGTGTGTGATACTAGGTTACTTTACTTCTGCTGGTTTTAATTAGTTTGTGTATCAATTGAAAATAAACTTTTTTAGCTTATGGTAAGCCTTGAACCAAGTTACATATTTTTAGTTCCTTCCAACTAACTGTAAGATCCATGGTTTTGTGACTCAGCCTTAAACTGAGTCAAGTTAAAGGCTTACTTTTGAGTGTCAGTCTTGGATTCTTCCTGGGGAAGAGGGGCTGCAGTAACCACGGCAGTATGAGGGAAAACCTCTGGTGACTATAATCCAAGCTGCTGGGAAGCTTTTCTTTTGCACTCTGGAGGCCCTATGTCTCAGATGATCTTTTTAAATTTAAGCCAAGAAAAGGTTTTAATAAGATGCATTCCTTTGTTCCAAAATGCATCTGTTCTTCTTACTAAAGTGAATTTTACTTTTTGTATTGATTCTGTTTTTAACAGAATCACCATTTGAGTTTACAGGCCTTTTTTTTTTTCAAGTGGGAATAGAGTTGTGTATGACAAAGAGTTGGCATAAATCAAATTGTGTTTCTACTCCAGATTTCCTAATAGCTCAACATGATTCTACATATTGCATGTTAGGTGTACATTAGATACATTTATAAGAGAATATATATTTGTATATTCAGTTTACAAATCAGGCCTGGTTGTGGTAGCATGTCTGTAATCCCAGTACCTGGGAGGATGAGACTACCATAGGCTACATAGTAAGTTTGGGGCCACCTTGGACTACGTAGTGAGATCCTGTTTCAAAAAAATAAAAAATGTGGAAATCATTATATAGATATTAATCATTATATAGATATTTAGTGTAATTTCTATGACCCTCAAATTCAATAAAATCTATAGTTAGGACTTGGGTAATTTAAAACTTTATCCTAACACTATTCTATCCCCTAAATTTGGAAATTAATTATTGTGAATTTTCATGTTCCTAAGCTCCATAGCACCAGAATGTTTCAGTGTTGCAGTCGCCAAGCTGGTTGATAATTCACAGTCATTTAGTACATGACTATTCAAAAATGTGGTCTATGGATTGTACCTAGAAAGTTCTCAGAAGTGTGGAAGGTCTTATGTGAGACATACTAAATCAAAAAAAGGTCCCCATGCAATTCTTATGCATACTGAAATTTGAGAAAATTTGATTTAGTACAGCTTACTGACTAGGTAAGCCACTTAAAAGTGTTATTTTATAATAGCTCTTAAGATGTAGAAATCATTCATGCTTTGGCCTCAGAGCTGTGTTATATATTCGTTCCATTGATAGAATATAATTATTAGTTGGTACTGTGGCTAATTGATAATTAAAAGATCTTTCAAAAATTTAGGATGTGGGATTGGGGATTTAGCGCAGTGATAAAATGCTTGCCTACCAAGTGCAAGGCCCTGAGGTCAGGCCCCAGCTTGGAGGGCTGTGAGGGGAAGACAAGAAAAAAAGACCAAATAAATATGTAGGATGTATTTGGTTATATTAGGTATATGCCTTCATTGTTCCTGTAAATTTTTATGAACGGCATGTAAAATACACCCTTATTTATTTTATAGTGATGTGGCTAAAATATAAGGAAAAATTTCTCTGAGCTCTTACCCATATTTACCATATGGGTAAATGAAAAATCTATTCAGTGATGTTAACTAGTATACAAGAGAGACAAATCTGACATAGCAGTAGTAATAACAGATTACAGTAAAAAGGAATTTGTTTTCTTTTTTTGTTTGTTTTTGTTTTAAGACAGGCCTCACTGTGTAGCATTAACTAGCCTGAAACTCGGGCACCCACCTACTTCTGCCTCCCCAGCTCTGAGATTAAAGATGTGCACCACCATACTTGGCCTGAGTTTTGTCTGAGTACTCCTAAAAATTTAGAGCTAACATTGTTCTTTGTCTTTATAGATAGAGCAGAAGCTGAAGATGTTATCTAGTTTTGGAGGTACTTACCTAGTTGGCTAGTCCTCTACTTGATCATCAACATTTCTATCATAACCAGATATAACATTGGAATGTTCAATTTCTAATAAATAATTAACTGCACTCTCCCACTACAGTACTGTGTAATGTTTTCTACTCTGAAGTTGTTTTTGTTTTTGTGTTTTGCAAGTATTCTACCACTGGGCTTCATCCCCAGCCCTGAAATTATATAATTTGGATTACTTAAGTATATACTTCCCCTGCTTCTATTAATATATTTAAAGTTTTATAGATATTTCTAATAAGTAATTGTTAATACTAATTACAATATAGTGTCCCTGATGATTTTCAGTCTATTATGTTGAACCATATTGTCATTTTGTAGATCAAAAGTATGTCAGCAAAGTTTTATGGTTTAATCTAATACAAAGTAAATTTAAGGCACTTCTGTCTCCTATTTTTATCACTTAATACCTACAAGGATTTATCTTGTTGTGACCCACTATGTAGCACTGATTGGCCTAAAACTTGATCCATAAGAATTGTAGTAAACATAATGAATGTAGTAAACATAATGATGATTTAGTAACATAAATATATACTATAGTTTAAATTATACAGTATAAACATTGCAACAGTACTTTCTTGGATATGAAACTTTTCATCTCTATAGGTGCAGTTTTATTTCTGAATTTTCATTTTCGCAGTAGATACTCTTAAATTATTTTAGGGAAAAAGTTAAATACATTAAACTCACTGAAGAAACTAAATATAATTTTACAAGTACCAAAATGGAGTTACTATTCTTTTTATTATTTCTGACCGCTTTATAAAATATTAGTTATACCAAGCTACTTCAGTTAATTACCGCTGAATCAGTCATTTTAGCCATTTGGCAGTACTACCAGTATGAAATAAAATGAACCCCACAGTTTAGAAGGAAATAGATAATACATGAGAAGATGGTTTTATAAAACTATTAAGCTCAGTTGTGTAGGGTAGCACACATTTGAAATTCTAACATGTGATGGCTGAGGCAGGAAGATCACAAGTTTGAGGCCAGCCTGGGCTGTATAGTGAGACCCTTTCTCAAAAAACAAGCAACAAAAACTCTTAAGCTCATAACAAGAATGTGTACTTAATTTTGTTTATATCGGAATATATTACACAGAGTTTTAAGACCTCTTTACTACCACTGCCAATAATAGTAACTAAGGTTTATTACATTATGTAGTTTTCAGACCAAAGCAGAGATGATGACAGTTTTCCAGGGCTACATTTATTCAGCTGCCAGGAGACTGATGGGATTGTTTCTTAAAGGTGATTTGGTAGCATGTGCTATCTAGAGTGAGTTTCCAGATCTTTGTCATTCTGGGCTGAAAGTTAATAATGCTAAGAAAGTAACAGGATTATAATGCAAACTTCTCAGTGGGGGTCTGGGTTGAGACCACCAGTGTTGAAATTTTAGCTTATTTCATACCAAGCCTGAAGCTGATATATCATAACAAGTAAATATCTCAAAATATAAACTGTGGTGCTTTCCTTGATTTTATTGCAGAGAAAAATTATTGCGAATTTCAGTGTATGTTAAAACAACTTCTGTTACCACATTTTGGGTGTTTTATATTATGTGTTATCAAGCTGTGTTTTTGTGTTTTATTTTAGCTTATTTGCACTAATCTTGATGAACTCAGGGAATTAATCACAAAAATCGAGAATGAACTCAAAGATCTGGAAAACAGTAGAAAAAAATCGGTAGGTGTTAATCCAAAAGTTCTGTCTATTATTGTTAGCATTAAAATTTATTCCTGCTTTTTTTCTAAAGCCTTTAAAAATCTTGTTCTTCTAGAGTACATGAAAATTTGCAATGAAAAATAGAAACATTGTTTCCTTAATTTCTCCCTTGTGGTCTAATTTTTATTTTTAATACTGCTCTTGAAAGCCTACAGTATGAGATCATTATACTCTCATCTTGGTAAAGTGTACCATGTTGTTCTTTATTAGATGGATAACACCTATTTAACTGACATTTAGTTGGGTTGTCATACTTGAAACACAATTATACACCAGTAAATAAAAGGGGAAGGACTCAAATATTGGAGAAAATTATTTTTAAAAAAACTTTTGTTTTATCATGAAGCCACTTCTTGCTCTACACTTAATACCTGTTGATATAAATATGTATAAAATATAATTAGCAATTCAGCAAATTTGATACCAGTAAATTTTTAGTAGCCATTTTATATGCTGTTAGGAAAGGTGTGTTGCTAGTTCTTTGAAGGGAGCAGACTGAAGTATAAAGCTTCAGTTCTTTGAAGGTATTTAGTACTAAAGTGAAAGAATCTTAAGTGTTTCAGAAGTCTGTTATATGACACCTCTGAGAGTATTGCTGTGATCTAAGAGGTGAAATAATGTTCATAATAATAGTTATCAGTAAGAAAACTTAATGTTCAGCATACCATCAGAGAATGGGGAAAACTGTATATTTCAGAAATACTTCTATTTAAGAATAGTTTAGACCCTTGTATTTTATTAAAATTGACTGCTGTATATTCTATACAAAAAAAAATTCAAGCCAATCATGGTGGCACTCATCTTTAAATCGCAGCACTTGGGAAGCAAAAGGAAGCAGATCTCTCTGAGATCAAGGCCAGCCTCTCTGAGATCAAGTCCAGCCTGGTCTACATAGTGAGTTCCAGACCAGCTGGGGCTATAGGGAGACCCTGTCTCAAAAAAGACCAAAAACTGAAAATAAAAAATAAAAATAGTAAATTCAAAGAGAGTGTTTTCTCTTTAGCCAAAGATGATTTTCCCCCATCTTATTTAATGTTTTATGTTCATAAAGGACTGATTCTTTAGTAGAAAAGAATATCTTTTTTTAAAAAAATCAGGGCATAATTTAGCTTTGCAGAAGGTATTGTTTTTCAGTAGATAATCATATTTCATAACTGAACAGAATAGAATAAATTTGCTAAACCTTTATATACTGTATTTAACAACTTGACTTTAATTTGTTCCCATATAATAAGAATTTTTGTTTCTAATGCATAGTTTCAGCCCAGTTGATTTAAGTACTTGTGGCATGTATTATAGGAGAAAAACTTTTGCAAGCGTTGGGGAGATTTTCTGTAAAGCCACCCACTTGACTTTGTCAGTGAAGTAAGAGCAAATTACCTTCCTTCATAAGATCAAGTAGAAGAACTTAAAGGAAACAAACTATAAGTACTTGTCAGTGTGGTCTTTGAGGGCATGTTTATTAGAAAGTTCTAGATTATATGTAGAGTTTGATGAATAACCTTTTATAGCTCCAAACTTGTCCATGGCCTCCAATATTGGCATTTTGCTTTTAATGTTTTCCATTCTTCAAGAAATAGGAATTCTTGGAGCTGTGCTTTATCAAGGATAATCTTTTTGAAGTTGCCAATATAGGATATGAACTGTTTTCTCTCAACTGAAACTGCCTATATTAACATTAGCAGATCAGTGCAACTAATAAAATGCCACACAGCCTAAAACAAGTAGGCAAAATTTTCATCTTTGTTTTGTTCCCCCCCCCCTTTTTTTTTTTTTACAAAATCTAGTATTTATTGAGTATTTATGTTACTATTTAATACCAGTTTATATTTGTTTGGCATCATTTAAAACTAAAGTGTTCCACTTAACTGAATTTTCTATATAACCAAAACTTAAACATTAGTAAATATAAACATTTACTAAAACTCTTATTTTCATGATTTAATGAAGAACTTTTATGCCTCCTATATTGAGCACAATTTAAGCCTTTCTTAATGACTCAAGGGTAATTTTAAATATTAATAGTATTTATTATAAAAGTCTGTTGACATCAGTTATTAGACTTAAACATTCATCTGTATATTTTGAAGGATTTTGTTTGTACTTTTGCTTTTGGTCTGTCTCCCTTTTTATTGTCAGACTGTCTGTCTACTGTCATCTCTTTAGTGTGATCCTATATTTGCCTTAGCTGATACACTGTGGATTAAGAAAGCAGGCAACCATGCTTACTAGTCTTGAACTAGCAGTCAGGATAGGAAAGGGGGGGGGTTAAATAATAAAATGTTATCAACTAGGTGATAGAGATAGCTGGTTTTAATTATTCTTTGTCTTATGGATTTCCTTTACTGTTGCCACATAAGTAAAGTATTACCATTTATCCCCATAAGAGATTTATTGTCAAAACTAAAATAGTATTTAGAGGGGCTGGAGAGATGGCTCAGCGGTTAATAGCACTGACTGCTCTTGCAGAGGACCCAGGGTCGATTCCCAGCACCCACATGGTGGCTATGAACCGTCCTTAACTCCAGTTCCAGGGGAATCCGAAGCCCTCTTCTGACCTCTGTGGCATTGTATGACTTGGCATTGTACGACTCGGGCGCACTCACATACATGCAGGCAATACACTCATACACATAAAATAAAAATAATAAAACTTTAAAAAATAAAATAGTATTTAGAGACAAAACAGTTCATTATCAACTTTTATAATTGTAATAAAAATGAATAACAAAAAGATGTAAATATTTGCTTATCCATAAATGTCATCACTAAAGTTAAAAATTGCACATGAAAAATAAATTACACATGAGATTAATTTAATACAGATTCATATAAATACCTAGATAGTTTAAGGGCTGCTTCTCTGCAGGACCTTTCTAGTTACCTTTTCCTACCAAACAACACTAAAAAAAAACAGGCATCGATGAGAACAAAGAGGATTAAAAGTTCAGGGTCATCCTAGGATCAGCTACTTAGTGAATTTGAGGACAGCCTGGGAAACACGAGACTTTGTCAGGGGGCAAGAGGTAGGAGGGGAATCCCATTTTCTTACCCAGTCAACAGTCCATTTAGAGACTATTTTGTTTTTTAATTTAACAGGCTTTACATTTATATTGTAGAACAGTTTTATACTTAAAGAGCTGTTTTTAAAAATATCTCAGGCTTTGCTGTTTAACTGTTCATTGCAGTGGAAGATTATAGTCTTTTGCAATCTAGGTTATTTACTTTGAATCTTGTAATGCTATGCTTAATCATCTGCCTCAGATTTGTTTAGACCTCTGTTGGGATAAAGAGAAATATATGGTTTAACCAAACCTTCTGATTTTATTTTTCTCAGCATAATTTAGACCATATGAGGTTTTAGTGACCTAAAGGAAAAATCACAGTTTTATTCTATATTTTTGTGAAAAATTGGCAGTTAAAAGATGTTTGGTGATGGAGAAATGGATCAGTGGTTAAGGGAACATACTGCCATTCCAAAAAACCTGAGTTCAATTCCCAACATCCACATCAGGCAGCTCACAGCTGCTTGTAACTCCAGCTCCAGGAGGTCTCACACTTCTAACATCCTTGGGCACCTGCATTCACATGCACATCCCAGACACGGACATGAAAACACACATATGATTAGAAACCTTTTTTTTTAATGTAGAAGAGAAACCATATCCAGATTATATAATGATAAAGTATTTTCAATACAGATGAACTAAAAATTTTAATATAAGATTTTTTTTCTTTTTTCTTTTTTTTTTTTTTAATTTGCTTTTTGAGACAGGGTCCCCTGTAGCTCCAGATGTCCTGGAACTCACTATGTAGACCAGGCTGGCCTTGAACTCACAGAGATCCACCTGTCTCTGCCTCCCAAGTGCTGGGATTAAAAGCGTGCACCACCATGCCCAGCCAAGACTTTCAAATATGTCTCAACATTTTTTAACATGCCAGGAATTTGAAAAGATTGAGAAATTGTTTTTTCACCATATAATTCTAAAATATATCATTGTTGCTAAATAGTTTGTTTTTAAAACAATAAAAGCATTTTAATAATTTAACATTGAGCAGCATTTAAGGCAGATTTCTATTTCTGAACTGTAAGAAAAGCTAAAAAAAAATATGAGTTCTTGATACTATGATGGGATTTAACTTTTATTTTTCTATTCCACTGAACCACGCACATACACACAGTATAAACCATGCACATATAACGACATATCTCTGCAGTAGTGTGTTTGGCAGATTACCTCTGATAATGGAAATTTGGAAAGCACCTCTATGCCCACCACTAGGGAATGACTGACTAAACCATATATTGATACAATGGTATGTTGTACAGCCAGAAAAATGCAATACTGGTGGGTCATTGTTACTATTTTGGCAATATTTGTGAAATGTTAAGTTTAAGAAGATTTTTTAAAAGGTACAAAATAATGTGTATGTGTGATTACAGCAAATATAAAGCATGTTAAAAAAAATTAACAAACGGGGCTGATGCAAAGGCTGAGCCAGTAAGGGTACTTGTCACCAAGCCTAACAACATGAGTTTGATTCTTGGGGCACACATTGTGGAAGGAGAGAACCAACTCCAACATATTTCGACCTCCACACAAATGCCTGTGGCACATGAGCACCCACCCACATGGCAAACATATAAATGTAATAAAATTTTTTAAAGAATTACAAAGGAATTTTAGATTTATAATTTTATTATGCTCTTAAAGCAATGTCAATTTATAATGAAATAAACATTAGACAAATTAAGTTAAATCAGCAATAGTAACATCTGTGTTTTGATCACAAAATTCTGTATAAGCCAGTGATTATGAACCTAGTGATAATCTTGTCCATCTCACCACCACCAGAAGACTTTAGGCAATGTTCAAAGATACTTTTCTTTGTCATAGAGATGTTTCTTGCCTTTAATGGATAGAGACTGAAAATCATACATTGTAATGATCCTATCATGTATATGATGGTCTCCCAAATATCGTTAGTATTAAGGTTATAAAACCCTGGTACAATTTGCTGAGGACCCTGTTCTTTCATTCCATCTGCTGTTTCCAACACAGCATACAGAGAAAACAAGTTGATGTTTTGAAAATTAAAAGGAAATTAAATAATACCATCCTATAATAAGAGTTTTTTATTGCATCATATACTTCCAGTTCAGACTTTTATTTGATAAAATTAATGCATGTTAGGGTTAATTTTTACCTTTCAAGAACCCATCACATAGTGAAGATTGCATTTTTAAATATTATATTGTTTTTTATTTCATTTTATGTGTATAAGTGTATTGCCTGCAAGTATATAAATGCACCCATGTCATATAATGTCCACAGAGGTCAGAAGAGGTCATTGGATCCCCTGGAACTGGAGTTACAGATGGTTATTAGCTACATGTAGGTGCTGGGAACCAAACCTGGGTTTTCAGCAAGAACAGCTGGTGTTCTTAAATGCTGAGCCATCTCTCCAGCCCCCAAGTTAGTGAAGATTTTTAGCTACCTTTTTTCTTACCTGACTTTGACCTATTATGTATTTCCTTTTTATTCTTTTGATTTTATGATTTCTTTATTGATCCGTTATGATTGCCTTTTGCCTTCCTTCCTTAATGTAGGAGTCATTATTACAAATCACTTGGCGATATATATTCCTTTGATTTTTAGAAATATAATTATCTTTAAAACTGAAGATATAAACTAAATGTAGTGGCACACAATTTTAATCCCATCACTCAGGAGGCAGAGGCAGGTGGATCTCTGAGTTCAAGATTAGTCTGGCTACATAGTGAATTCCAGGCCAGCCAGGGCTACGTAGTGAGTCCCTGCCAACCCCCTACCACCAAATATTACCCTGAAGATGTAGTGAGGAACACCTGTACACCAGGAAAAAATGTGTAATTATGTTATAAGGGGTCACTTATAACATGAGTTTATATGAACTCAAAACATAACTATATGTTAAAAGCCTGACATAAGGCAAAGAAATTATGCATTAGCTTCATCTGTAAAAAAGAAATTTTACTCTATTATAATGAAGAATTATGGAGTTTCTCCCGCTTTTCTCTGTATCCTTTGTGTCTTACAGTAAGGCATCAAATCATCAATATTTTACAGCCATTTATTTCAAAGTGTAAAATCTGTAATATAAGGAATTTTCAAGTACATTAAAATCTGTACTTTATTTAACTTTATTTAATGGCTTTGGTTTTCAATATGATTGCAGTAAACTCCAATTTATTCTGAAACTTGTTTTATTTAAGAGTTTGACAGTTCTGCAGATATATTCTAACTTTCTGATGAAGTAACTAATGCTTAACAAAGCAAAACCATCTCCGCCATGGGGAAGAATAACTTTGGCTTTAAATATTCATTTAAAGCTTCTAAAAGTTAAAATGACCTTTAACTTTTCTGTTGTTACATTTATTGTATGTGTGTGGATATGCAAATGCCACGGCATATCAGTATGTTTGGAAGGAAGATAAAACAACAAATAGGATGGATTATATGAACAATTAAAAATTGACTGACACCATAGGCTGAGAAGATTGGGAAGATGGCTCACTAGGTAAAGTGCTTGCCACACAAGCATGAAGACCTGAGTTTAGGTCCCCAGTGCCCACATAAGAAGTTAAGTGCTACTATACACACACCTGTAATCCTAGCACTGGGAGGCTCAGACCAGAGGATCAAGTGCTTCCAGAGAATTTTGAGTTCAGTTCCCAGCACCCATGACAGGCAGTTGCCTGTAACTCCAATTCTAGGGGATCCAACACCCTCTTCTTGGCCCCCTTGAGCACCTGCACACACATGGCAGACATTCACACAGACACACACATATATATAAATAGAAATATATCCTTCAAAAAACAGATGGTTGAGAAGGGTCGGGGAGATGGCTCAGTAAAGTGTTTGCTACACAAGCATGAGGACCTAAATTTGAATCTCCAACACCAGCATAAAAGCCAGACATGACAACATGACAGAAATGGAGACAGGAGGACTCCTTGCACTTGGTAGCCAGCCAGTCTAACCAAATTATCCAGCTCCAGGTTCAGTGTCAGACCCTGTCTCAAAAAATAAGGTGGAGAGCAATCAAGGAAGGTAACTCATGTTAACTCTGACCTCCACACATGTACAAACATACAAATGCATGGGCACTCCCCCCCAACACACACATATGAACAAATACAACTAAATAACTTTTATGCCCTGATGATACCAAATAAGTAAATAAATACTAAAAATAATGGACACCAGGCCTAGCACCTAGTAGGTCAAGGCAAAAGGATTACAGGTTCAAGACCAGTCTGAGCTATAAAGATCTTGTCTGAAATTAAAAGGTTACTTGGCATGTTCAAAATAATAGAAAAGAGAGTTGAATAACAAGAAATGTAAAGCATATGACTGAAAACAAAGCTTCAAGTCATTGTTAATGAATTATCTGAGATTGTATTACCTTCATTTATCTATTTAAAATCTAGCTTTTGATCATTTTGATATTTAAAGATTCAGTTCTAACAGTTTTTTAAAACTTGAAATATCCAATTTATTTTATTTAATGTGTGTGAATGTTTTTCCTACATATGAGTGCACCACCTGCATTCTTGGTGCCCATGAAGGAGAAGATGGTGGTGGATCCCCTGAAACTGTAGTTAGGGACAGTGAGAACGGAACCCCAGTCCTTTGGAAGAGTAATTAACAGTTGAGTCTTCTCTCCATTCCCCCTAAAATCAGGTTTTAATAGTCCAAAACTGTAACCACCATTTAATATAGGAATATGTAAACCTCAGTAGTGCCCAAGAGTCACTGTCTTAAAATGTAGCCCAATAACTTGTTCATAAATGACCAGAATCATCAAAACTTAAATTATATTCATGTGTTAGAAAAAGAAAATCTGGAAGACAAAATACATATTAGGAACAATTTTAAAACATCTTTTGCATCTAACAAGGAAATTTACATATGTAGTTGAATACGTATTGTGTGCTCGTTGCTGCAATAGAGTATGAGAAAGTAAAAATAAATGAGACATTGATCCTGCTTTTAAGATATTCCTAAGTCAAGGCTGGCATGACTCAGTGGGTAAAGGCATTTGTTGCCACACCTGATAACTGGTGCTTGCTTCCAAGGACCCACGTGGTAGAAGAAGAGGACCAACACCCACAAGTTATCTTCTGACCATACCCCCCACACACATGCACAAATAAATGTTAAAAAAAATTTTTTTAAGATATTACTGGTCACTTTTATAAAAATTTATGTCCTGATGATGCCAAATAAGCAACATTATTCAGTGATTGAGAATAGGCCACCACTGGTCTGAGAGTCTGTTTGCTTTCAAATAGTAGCACTAATAGATTTGATAAAATTCCTCAGCTTTTTTGCAACAACCAGATTGCTGGAAAAGGTACAATTAAGATACTCGACCAGTAGTTAATTTCCAATCTAGACGTTTTTCTTCCTCATAAATTAAACTGGTAGCATATCATCTACTACATGTATATTGTTAGGTTTTCTTCCCTTGAACTACCTCGTGAGGAAAGTGATCTGTTAAGTACTTTGTATTTTAATGCTATTTAAAATTTAAATGGAAATGTTATCTAAACTATTGAATGTATTCAATATGGGATCCTTCCTACTAAATTAATCTTAAGTGAAAACTGGTGAGAGTCTTAAGAAAATAGAACCTCTGATAGTGTTAAAATACTTTTTAACATTTTCCACAATATAATGCAGTATTTCACTATACTAAGAAAACTAGCAATTTTTCAGATTATATGACATGATTAATTTGATGTTTTATCCTCTAAATTGAATATTCAGGAGTATGAGAATATGGTAGTCATTTCTCTAGATAAGTAATTAAGAAGCAAAAAGAATACTAATTAGATGTAGTATTACTTTTCCATTTAATATTGGACTAAAAAGAATGACAAACTGTTCATTAAAATATTTAGTTACTTTTATTTGTGCTTTGTTTTTATTCGTATGCATTTACATTCTTTGCAAGCTACCTTTGGATTAAATTTGCTTTTAAATGCGACATTGAGATCCACTTGACTTTTTGAAAGTTTATTCTCATTTTATTAGAAAATTATAATACAATATTAATAAATTGACAATACTTTTTTTTTTTTTTTCGTCTTTTTGAGACAGGGTCTCCCTGTAGCCCCAGCTGTCCTGGAAGTCACTTATGTAGACCGGGCTGGCCTTGAACTCACAGAGATCCGCCAGCCTCTGCCTCCTGAGTGCTGGGATTAAAGGCGTGCGCCACCACGCCCTGCGACAATACTCTTTCCACCACTGGATTTATGTCCTTGACAAGAATCAAACCCATCATAAAAAGTACTTTGTGATCCATGTTTCTATGCACTAACAACATTTGTAAGCAGAGCATGTTGGAAAGTAACATTCATACTTTCATTATATATGTTATATTTTTTCATTATACTTTTTTTCAAAATATAAAATGGACATAAAATTGTATGCATTTATCTATTGTGCACAACATAATAAAATATGTACTTAATATTTCCACAATAATACCATGTCAATTTTAAAAAGCTTTCTTGTACATTTATATGTGATCTAACTTTCTTTATTATATGATTCCTGATAACCTGTTCTAATTAGATGTTACATTATAAGAAAATCTGTTCAAAATTGTGTGGCTTAAACAAGCAAGTTTAAAATGTAAAGCATCTAAGTTTATTAATATGATAACATATCTACTTAATATAGTATTCTTTTTCTTCCTTAGGTGTCCAATGTCCCCAGCATCAGTAGATTGCCAACTCTGTCTCTTTGTAACACCTAGCCAGCATTAAGCTGGCATTGTCAGGTTACAGCAGCAGAATGGACTGTTCTTTAGTTGTAAGGTAAGTTCCCACTGTGCTTACTTCACATTCATCAAGATACAGCTTTTCATTTTATAATATTATGTAGTTTTGTAAGTTTTTTTTAAAGGTTCTTTCCCCTTACAGTTTCTTAGGTTGTTGATGCATCATACTCAAAAACTTACAAAACTGCATAATATAATAAAGGGCTTACCTTGTGACCATAGATCAACTCCTTTTTGTAGTAATCTCTAGAGGGTCATTAAAAACCTTCATGGTTCGTCTAATGCAAAGGGAGCTGGCAATCTGCAGCTGCTGTGGACATTGGATAAGAAGCAATTGAAAGGTAAGCTACAAATCTAGACTTTGTTGGCTGCTCTTGTTTTCCTGTTGGCATGCTTGAAATTGTTTACATTGAAGTTTGTAATCTGATTAAAAAATACTATATTTCTCATAAAGTAACCTTTTATCAGATGTTCACATTATTAAATTTATGTGATGCACTGGAATTCTATCCCTGAAAATATTTTTAATTAATGTAATTTGTAGAAATCATATCTCTTACATTTCAAAGGTATCTACATATAAATAGTTCCACAGTATAATAAATATATTTATGCTCCTTAAAGAATTGTCTTTGTGCTGAGCTTTATGGCACATGCCTTTAATTCCAGCATTCAGAAGGCCAAGGAAGGCTGATCAGAGATGCCTTTAATTCCAGCATTCAGAAGGCCAAGGAAGGCTGATCAGAGATCAAGGCCAACCTAGTCTACATAGGGTGTTCCAGGCCAGCTGGGCCTACAGGAAGACTCTGTCTCAAAAGACCAAAAAAAAAAATTGGAAGGGAAGTAGATTTTCCTATTTTGAGAACAGAATTCTAGTCTAAAACTAATTTTTGTCTGCAAGTATTTCCTTGTGTGACTTTAGACAGCTTTCTTCAAGAAAATTATGCCCTTTTAAGTTTTATAAATTCATCTAGGAAGAAACATCACAATTCTTGTTTTTTTATATCTGTATATAATAAAGTTGGTCAGTTAGAAGAGCTGTATTTCTGGCTTGTAGTTACTGACCTAAATTAAACTTTAAATATTTGTTTGATTTGAAATAGATTTTTATATTGAACCAAAGGTAAAACAGATTGTTACTAATTCTAATTGCTTTTTAAAAATCCATAGCATAACTTTTTTGCTTTTTGTTTTAGTTCTATATTATATAGTGAGATCACTGCAAAGGAGAAAGCAACAATGTTGGGGTTGGGGATTTGTACACAATGGTAGGACAAAGCACTAGGCCCTGGATTTGGTCTCCAGCAGTGATGGGGGAGGATCAGCAGTATCATTACTTTAATTAAATTTGGGTTGTAAGGACCATGTTTTAACCCAGTGACACATGAAGATGTGAGTTTCCCTTCCTTTCTTTTTTTTTTTTTTTTTTTTTTTTTTTTTTGGTCTTTTTGAGACAGAGTCTCCCTGTAGCCCCGGCTGGTCTGGAACTTACAGGTGTGCGCCACCACACCTGACTGGGAGTTTCCCTTTCTATCTGAGTGGCAGAATGAAACACCTTGCATCAAACACCAATTCAAGCAGTGATTCTTCTTCATCCTTTTAAGTCAACATAAAAATTGTAGATTTATAATCTGGGCATGGTGGCTCACACCTTTAATCCCAGCACTTGGGAGGCCAAGGCAGGTAGCTCTCTTGAGTTCAAGGCCTGGTCCACATAGCGAGTTCCAGGCTAGCTGGGGCTACAGGGAGACACTATCTAAAAATAAGTAAGTAAATAAATAAATAAATAAAAAGTAAATAAATAGAAAAGAGAGAAGAGAGGAGTTAAAGCAGGGTATAGTGTACACCTGTGATATGATAAATCTCTATTGGATAGATCACAGTCAATCACCAGCAAGATGCCATCATTTGGGGTGTTAGGATATTGTTACAT
>NW_008354174.1:580528-592886 GCF_000622305.1 Nannospalax galili | reverse complement strand
TGTAGCTGTCCTTCCACTGAAGTTGTCTTTTTTCTTTTTTCAATATATTTGTTTGAATTTTTGTGCATTTCAAACATCTTAATCATATTTAGACTCCCCTATCTGCACCCCCCATACCTCCACCAGATTTCATGCATTCTGTCATATATGTTAAGCCTATTGAGTCAAGTTTGTGTCCCCAGATGTCTCTCGGTGTGAGTTCATGCACTGGATCTTGTTCAGACTATTTAGCATCACTCCCTTAAAGACCAACTCTTCTTCACCCGACGTTGATAAGCTGCCAATAGTTCCTTGGCTAAGATTGGGGTTAGGGTTAGGGTTAGGGTTAGGGTTAGCCCCATCTTCTGCAATGGTCCCTGAGCCTTGGTGGGTGAGGTTTAATATAGGAGTCCTGTCCAAGGACACACAGTCTGCAGTCTCTTTTTGTCTACACTTTGGCCAGTTGTAACCTTCTGTGTTAATGGCCCTCTGTTGCATGAGGAAGTTTTGCTGGCGAGAGCTGAGAGATACATTGGTATTCTTTCTACCCCCTGTTCCACCATATTCTGGGAGCCTTAGGTGTACAGGTTACATTATAGATGTGTTCCTTAGGTCTAGGCATCTCACAGACACTTATTCTCTGTGTGTGACCAGTTGCGGAACTCTGTAACAGTCTCCATCTGTTGCAAAAAGAAGTTTCTTTGATGAATGGTGACAGATACACTTATCTGTAAACCTAAGAACCCATATTTAGCATACAGTAAGAAATTCCATTTGTCTAGAGATGTGGCAGATGTAGGGTTTCCTCTAGGATCTCTCCAGCCATGTGTATTTGACTATGTTTACAGTACCACACATGAGTCCCCTCCCATTGAGGGGGCCTTAAGTCCAATTAGATAACTGTTGATGACTCCCTACACTGCTGCACCAATATAGTTTCCTGTGCCAGTGGTTGTGGTTTATTGGACTTTATCATAGTTCTAGAGGCCAGTATGAAAGCTGCTATGGTCCAACCTCAGCTTTAAAATTTTTAACTTTTAAGCTGTAACTCATCATGACTTACTTGGGTGCTACATGTACTTTTAGAACACATTTGAAAAGTGACAGGGCTATTTAGTTTAATATGTCATATGAAATAAAAATTACTTTTCTTGAAAATTTTTCCTTAATACCATGATCTGATAGTATACTAAGAAAACATGAATTAGCATAGGATTCATATTCATTGTGTACAGCACATCATCTTACATCTTCCTACTCTTCTCAAAAACAATTCCCCTTCTAAGATGCAAAAACCTCAGTGGAAAAAATATAGCTGTTTGTGTTTATATAAATACACATTCTATCTCTTTAAAATACTAAAAATTTGGTAGAGCTCTTTATTAGTCACTTCAGGTTATGAAACTATAAAATTGTCATTTGAAATATTGAACATTCATATGTGTATGTAAATAAATGAAATTGGGAAACTTATGCACACTTTTATAATATACTTTTGCTCTAGATAGTCTTACTGTTCAACGTATGGTCAGATTGACTCACTGTTGCTTATAAGATGAAGTCTGATTTTATGCATGTTAAATATAATCTGTAACATATAATTATCTTTCATTAGAAATAATACATATGGATTATATAGTATATGAATTAGATCTCAAAGCAAAAAAAAAAAATACAGTATGATAGTGTCATATGATGATAGTCAACCCTAGAAGCAGGGGTTGATCTAACTGCTATAAATTTTTTCATTCTGTAATGTTCAAATGATTTTCTATATGTTGATGAGGTGTATCTTTACTTGAAGTCTTTATAACCTACATCAGATTGAATTTATTTGATGCAATTTTTAAGAGGCAATAATATAACTCGAAGAGCTTGAGTATCAGAATCAGGCAAGTATAGTTTCCCATCGTAGAACCTCAAGTAAGTCACTTGTTTGTTTTTTTTTTCATCACTTTAGAAGTGAATGTAACAATGCACACACCTTAAAGAGGTTTTATAAATGCTAGAGGATGGATGGATAGGATGGATAGATGGAATGAAGGAAGGAAGGAAGGAAGGAAGGAAGGAAGGAAGGAAGATTAGATAGATAGATAGATAGATAGATAGATAGATAGATAGATAGATAGATAGATAGATATAAAATACCTATATAGCAAATGGAAGGAATATGGGTAATAATTAACTCTTAGTGTAGTGGTTTTTTTTTATGTATATGAGTGTTTTGCATGTATGTATATAACGGACCAGTGCATACCATTTCCACAGAGGTCAGAAGAGGACACTGGATACCCTGGAACTAGAATGACAGATGGATGTTAGCCACCATGTGGATGCTGGAAATTGATCCCAGGTCCTCTAGAAGAGCAGCCAGTGCTCTTAACCACTGAGCAATCTCTCCAGTTTTGTAATGTTACAGTTTTTTAAAAAACTAGGCCCAGTTGACTAGAGCCTAGTGAGGTTACTCAGTGGGTAAGGGGACTTATTATGTAAGCAGGAGGTCTTGAGTTTGAATCTTAGCATCTATGTAAAATTTGGGACAGGCCATATATGCCTGTAGCACCAGTATTGGGGGCAGCAGAGACAGGTGGATCCTGAAAGTATGCTAGCCATCCAGCCTATCTGAAGCTTCATACTTATTAAGAGACCCTGTCTCTTAAAACTAATATTGAGAACAGTAAAAGAAAACACCTGATGTCCTCTTCAGGTTTTCACATTCTTGTGCACACATGTATACATTGCATGTACACGCACACATGTACCAAAAATAAATAGGGATTGGAGAGATGGCTTTAGGGGTTAAAAACACTTGCTGCTCTTGCAGAGAACCCAGGTTCACTTCCCAGCACCCACATGACATCTCACAACTGTATAAAACTCCAGTTCCAGGGGATCCAATGCCCTCTTCTGGCCTCTATGGGCATTAGTATGCATTCAGTGCACATACATACATATAGGCAAAAACACTCATAAAGATAAATCTTTTTTTTTTTTTTTTTGGTCTTTTTGAGACAGGGTCTCCTTATAGCCCCAGCTGTCCTGGAACTCACTATGTAGACCAGGCTGGCCTTGAACTCAAAGAGATCCGCCTGCCTCTGCCTCCCAAGTGCTGGGATTAAAGGCATGCACCACCATGCCCGGCTTTTTTTTTTTTAACTTTTAGTCTATACTGAGAACTACTGATGTAATTATAACAATTCCTAAGAGTTTATTGAGAAGTCTCCCCTTTTACCTCACTCTTAGAAATGTTAGAAAGTATCTGGCCATGGTGGCCCATGAATTAAAGAATCCCAGCACTTAGGAGACAGAGGCAGGCACATCTAGCCAGTCTACATACTGAGTTCCAGGCCAGCTGTAGCTAGAGGGAGACAGGGAGACTCTGTCTCAAAATATTAAAAAAAAAAAAGTTGCAAAAACTCTTACCAAATGAGCCATAAGTAATTTTTTGATGGATTTATGTACATATCTTTGCGTTGTTTCTAAATTTGTTTCCTAGTTAGATGAAATGTATTTCATATTTCTCCTGTAGAACTGAAGATCATTAAATATTTTCAAATTTATTACAAGATAATTCTCCCATTATAAACGTCTATGGGAGAAGTATTTTGATGGGTTATTGGCATTCTGCTTTTTAAAATTTTATTTATTTATTTATTTTTTTTGGAGCTAAAGCTTGATTAACACTGACTTTTAGATTAAGTCTTAGGGATTTACTTTTAAAAAATTGTGTTTTTAGGGTAAATGGTACCATCGGAGGCAAGCTGTTAAAGAATTGCACAGTACATTGATACGTCTTTTGAATGAATTGCTGCCATGGGAGCCAAAGTTAATGAAGGCTTTTCAAAGAAACAGGTAACAAGGCTTGTAATGTGTTTATTATTCTAAAGCTCTCAATTTATGATTTGAGGAGAGTGTAATGAAATCATTGAATTTTCCCTTTCATTTGTAATTCGGCAAGTAAAAAAGCATTATCTATGTGACTTACTTTCTGATGGAGAAACAAAACTCAAATGTGATAAATGATTGTGGGAAAGAGCAAGATAAGGGGGATATAAAATGCTTGTTTGGGACAGTGTGAAGACTGCTCCTAAAGAAAATGAAGAACATATCTAAGGGGAAACAGGATGGAGAACATGAATTGTCTTAAGAGGAGGAAGTATACTTAGCATTTAGAGGAAGTGCAAGGAGCCAGTCATAACCAAAGCACAGTGAATGATGGGAAAATGGTAAGAGACAAAGGACAGAGGTGAAAAGGTAGCCCGGTCAAGTAGGACTTAATCTTTGCTTTGAACAAGACTGAGATAAGAAGCCATTGAAAGATTTTAAGCAGAGGGGACATAATCTGTGTTTTGTTTGTCTGTCTGTCTGTTTTCCATTGGCTTGCTTGCTTGCAATGCTGAGAATTGAGCCAAGTGCCTGGCACATGGCTAGGCAAGTACTTTACTACAGAGCTATATATCCCCAACCTTAAGGATTTTTTTTAATTTCATATTTATTGATTTTATGTGTATTTGTGTGATTTGTGAGTGTAAACGTGCATGCTGTGGTGTATCTGGAGTACTAACTCTATAATGATAGAGTTAGTACTTAAACACCAATATGCATATAAAAGCTCATAGAAAAAATATATTGAAGACTATATGTGCAGATTTATACTTCTAAGCAAATAAAGCAAGATTGGCTCAGTGTGTAAAGGCTCTTGCCTCCAAGCCTAATGACCTGAGTTCAATCTTTGAGGATCCATATGATGGAAGGAGAGAACTGACATCTGCAAGTTGTCTTTTGACCTCTACACATGGCATGGGCATGCTCAGACACATATACACACACACATAATAAATAAATAAATTAGTTAATTAATTAAATAAATGTAAACAAATTACAAAGCAAATAAGGTAAAGGTTAAAGGTAAAGCAGAAAACTTAGCTCAAAGCAAAAAGAATAATAAAAGAGCTCCGGAATACTGTGTATTCATTTAGAAATATTTTAATCTCTCTAGTTTCTCAGAAATACAGCTACAGTCTCTGTAAAAGTTAGATTGCATTTAGCTTTGCTGCCTTAGGTTTCATGAACACTGTTTCTAGTAAGAAATAGTTTATTATTCCCAGAATTAAATGATAAATTTCTTTGTGATAATCTATATAATAGTGACAATAATCAATACTACTATCACATAGAACTGTGAGGTGACTCAACAGGTAAAAGTGCTTGTTGCACAAGCCTGATAACCTGGGCTTAGTCCCCTCCCCACATGTGTGCACATGACAAAAGTATACTTTCACTTAACACGTCACACATACGCACGCGCACACACTAAATAAAAGTAAATTATAAAGATACTGTCTCTTGAAATTTCTTGATTAGCTTTTTATTTTTTTATTTTGTGTGTATGTGTATATTACCTGCATGTATGTAAGTGCACCCGTGTTGTGCATTGATTAGCTTTTTAAAACTGGTTTTCTAGCCTGGCATGGTGATACAGGTTTAGGATCCCAGCATTCAGGAGTCTGAGGCAGGAGGATTATGAATTTGAGACTAGCCTAGGCTGCTGCATAATGAGACCCTGTCTCAAAACCAAGAAAGAGCTTCTGTAAAGGACTATCACCGCCTAGAGAGATAATTTAGTTGACTAAGTACTAGCATTTCAGTTAAGTATTTGCCAGGATTTGAATTAATCACCAGCATTTAAGAGGCAGAACCCAGCATCTGAGTTCAGGGCCACCCTGGTCTATGCAGCAAGTTCCAGGCCAGCCAGGATTACATAATGAGACCCTTTTTTTTTTTTTTTTTTTTTTTAAAAAAATTTAAATTTTTTTTTTTCTCCGAATTTTTTTTAAATGCCAAACAACACCTTTTAAAAAACAAAAAGGGGGGGGATCTTTTCACTTTATATCCTGCCGCACATGCACTCTGCATCTGCCTACGAGTGCAACTGCTAAATCTTCAAGTATGAGCTGCTTTACCTTTATGTTAACACTTAACCATATTTCAAAGTGGTCATACCAGTTTTTATTCCAAGACCTCAGGTGAGACACCTTTCTGTTGCTCCGAAGACTGACTCAGTGCTTAGTAGAGGGTTCCCTAATTTTCCATTGATGACAATGCAGTGGTATCTCAGTCTTGCTTAGTTCGCATCTGCATTTCCAAAACTATTATTTTTTTTTGGGTGGGGAAGAAAAAAATTTTTTTTTTTTTTTTGGGTGTTTTGGGGTTTTTTACCCTTTTTTTTTTTTTTTTTTTTAAAGCAATCTGAAATTCACTTTTCACTGCAGATTTTTTTAAATGCCTAACAGCAGCCTTTAGAAAAACAAATAGGTGGTGTGTTCAGAACTTTGTTAAGCCTAACATGCTTGCTCACACCTTTAGTCCCAGCACTCAGGAGGCAGAGGCAGGCAGATCTCTGCGACTTTGAGGTCAGCCTGGTCTGAATAGTGAGTTACAGGCCAGTCAAGGATACATAGTGAGACCCTATCTCAAAAAGCAAAAACAGCAACAACAATGGGATGGAGAGATGGCTCATCAGTGAAGAGCACTGACTGCTCTTGCAGAGGACCTGGGTTCAGTTCCCAACCCCCACATGGAGACTAACAACGGTCCTAACACCAGTTCCAGGGGATCTGCCTCCCTCTTCTGATCTCCGAAGGCATTGCACAACATGTGTGCACTTACATACATGCAGGCAATAAACTCATACACATAAAATAAAAATAAAAAACATTTTAAGAACAAAAGCAACAAAGAATTTGTTAAGACATTTCAGCTGTATGGGGCTGGAGAGATGGCTCAGCAGTTAAGAACACTGGTTGTTCTTGCAGAAGACCTGGGTTTGAATCCCAGCACCCACATGGCATCTAACAACTGTCTGTAACTCCAGTTCCAGGGAATCCGACAGCCTCTTCTGTCCTCCACGGGCATTGTATGACATGGGTGCACTTACCTGCACGCAGGCAATACACGCATATACATAAAATAAAAATAAATATTTTTTTTTTAAAGAAATTACTTTCCTACACCCATATATTGTAGGGTACTACCTATGTTTAAAAAAAAAAAAGAAAGAAAGAAAACGAAATTTCAGATATAATCTTTTTTTTTTTAAGGGGGAGGGCTTTTGTTTGTTTTGTTTGTTTCTTATGCTTACGTCGTAGATGTTATCTTCTTGAGCAATTAATAATTGGCAAGACTGAACTAATGGGCATTTTAGATACACTTAAAATCAAGCATAATGACAATTGAAGATATTTCAATATGTAGTTTAAAAATTCAGTGTGTATTGTTTGTCTGGGTTTTTTATTTCAGGAGCCGTCTAAAGAAAGACTATGATGATTTCAGAAGACAACCTGATCATGATCATTTTACTAGAGAACTGTGGACTACTGAAGAATGTGAAGGAAATCCTGAGAAAGAATCTCCTAAAGTAGAAACCAGTAAGTCCGTAGATGAAGCTGAACCTCTAGATGTCCTGGAGAAAGATCATTTTGATTCAGGTAGGCATTAAAGCCTTTAAAAATCACCACAAAGAAATTTTTGTTTGTTATGAAGGCAAAAGATAATTTGGTCAGTGTGTGCCAATAGGAAATCTGATGCTTAAAGTGTTATCCATTTCCCTATAAGCAGTTTCTTGGAAGTCATTTTTAAATTTCTAGGAGTTTCTAGAGCCAGTGCCTAACTCCAAACAATAAGCATATCATTGTCTGTTACAGATTATACATCTTTAATCTGTTACCCCTTTGAAATTATTTAATTATCCTTTTATTATTACTACTCTTGAAGCTCTGTTTTTAAAGTTTGCTCCAAATGGAATTTGACAAATCCCTATATTGTAAAGATTTTTTTGAATGATGAATGACGAGGTGGGTAGCCTGCTGAGACCAAAGTGAATGAATTTGAACGAATTATTGAATTACCATTCTAGTAAGTATAGGTGGCTAGACCAGATTTGTATAATTCGGTTCAGCTCCTCAGATTATATTATTTTGTAAAGTTAACAATGACTTTCTTTAGTTAGAAATGTGTTAACATATTGTTTTCCTTGTCTTTAGTAAATTGTAAAACTTCTTCTGACCAGATGTGATTGTAAAATTTGGTTTCTAAAGATAAACATCAGAAAAGGCTGGATGTTTCTTTTCATTTAGAGTCTCTAAAAATAATCTTCTCAATAATAGGTTGCTCTTAAGCTTAGTTGTGATACCAAACTCAGTGTGCCAAAGGTTTCTTTACTTTTATCTCTGTAAGTGGTACTGGAGCTTTTGAATGACTATACAGTAGACTTCTTAAATTGCCAGCTCAAAGATTGACTTTGGTTTTTATAATTGGTATTATTCAGTACTGTTTTCTATAAACAAAATGCTTGTTTTTATAATTTTCAGATGATATGAAATTGTCAGAAATAGGTTTTCCTATGGCCAGAAGCAAGTTGTTGAAAAAAGAATTGCCTTCTAAAGATGTAGTGAAGACACTGCCTAAAACACTTAAACGACAGTCCAAACAAAGTAGTTATCTGGATGATAGCACAAGAGAGCTTTCCCCAAGGAAGAAAGTAAAGCTAAGCACAAGTGAGACAACAGTTGAGAATTTAGAAGTTGATATGCAGATTGACTGTTTGAATGAATCAAATCATACAGAGCTACCATTTCCAGAGTCATTTGCCTCAGTGGATTCAGTACCAGTGTCTACTCTCCAGAAAGGGACCAAACCTATTCAGGCCTTGCTTGCAAAGAATATTGGGAACAAAGTGACCTTAACAAATCAACTGCCCCCTTCCACAGGTAGAAGTGCTCCTGCTGTGGAAATGCCAGTTATATCTTCTGCAGAAGCAAGCCCCATAAAGCCAGCATTGACCTGCCTCACAAGTACAAAAGGACCTTTACAAATGGTGTACAAAATGCCCTGTGGTCAATGGTTGCCAATAGATCTTCACAGTAGCTCTGTCAAGATTCAGATGCAGCCCATGGTGGATCCTAAAACAGGAGAAAAAATCATGCAGCAAGTTCTTATTTTGCCTAAGAATTTTGTAATTCAGCACAAAGAGGGAAAAGCAGTTGCAAAAGAGATACTGCCACTTCAGCAGAAAGGTACAGAGCAGTGTTCATCTTTCCCACAGACCACAAGTCTAAACTCTTCTTTAGCATCAGCTCCTGTCACCTCAACAAGAACTGTTTCTTCCCCACTGCCTAACACAGTTTTCAACAAGACAATTATACCTTCATCAAATGTGAGTGCTAAATCACAGACTTTGTCACCTGTAACCTCTGTAAGTAATTTATTAACACCACCAGTGACAATGAGCCAGAGTGAGCCTGGGAAAGTCAAGAATGCAGTTTCAGCAGCCACATTACCCCAGCCCATTGCTTTGCCCATTTCCTCAACAAGTCAGCCTCTATTGCCAGCAGCAACACTAAATGAATCTACAAATCCTGGCAATTCCCTTACCTGTTTTCCACAACAAACTCCTGACTCTTCTGAAGCAAAGCAAGAATTGAAAACTGTGTGTATAAGAGATTCACAATCTATTCTTGTCAGGACACGAGGTGGGAATACTGGAGTTGTTAAAGTACAGACCAATCCAGATCAAAATTCACCCAACAGTTTGTCTTCAAGTTCTGTTTTCACTTTTGCACCTCAACTTCAGGCATTTCTGGTGCCAAAATCAACATCATCCTCTGCTTTTTCGCAAGTAGCTGGAGTGCCTACTACATCTAGTCTCCCATCTTTCAGCCAAGCACCCACTTCTGTTTCCATTCCATGTGGCTTTCATCCACCCTTGGGGAAAAATCTCAAATCTGCATTAGGCCAGCCCTCAGGCAATGGTAATTTGGGCCCATTGATAGATAAAACTTCACACATGCCCTCTTCACCTTTGAAGTCCTCCATTTCTTCCAGCACTCTGCTACCATCAACAACAAATAGCCCAGTAAGTATGATTAGCATAGCAACAGGAAATTTTGGACAAACCAATACAAATACATCAACTAAACAGCAGCAAGTAGATACCACAAAAAGTTACCCTGTTACAAGATCAGAAGCAACAACAGCAATAAATGGAGATGTACTCAGTGGGACTCCAGTTCAGAAACTTATGCTAGTATCAACTCCATCTATTCTTCCTTCTGGCAGTGGAACTGCAGTTAATGTGGCACCAGCACCAACATCTGCAGGTGTTTCTACCCAGAAAGTTGTTTTTATTAATGCTCCAGTTCCCAGTGGCAGTTCAGCCCCAACTATTGTTGCAGAATCATTAAAACAAACACTTCCTTCTCCCTTGAATAAAACATATGTTAAACCTCCAGAGCAACCCCAAATAGTACTCATTCCATCTACAGTGGGGGCACCAATCAAAATCAATTCGTCACCAACTGTGTCTCAGATAAAAGATGTAAAAATTGGTCTAAACATTGGTCAAGCAATTATAAATCCTCCAGGCAATATGCCAATTATGCCGTCAATTAATATATTGCAAAATGTAATGCCAAAAGGAGAAGACAAAAGTAGCAAGGGCTGCATCTCACCATTGTCAGTGAGTGCTAATTCAGTTCCAGTAAGCTCAAGTATTGTGAGTCAAAATAATCCTCCTGTTAATGAATCAGTGGTTTCTGCAGCAAGAACTGTAAACATGTTTTCAGTAACAGGAGCAAATGTGTCTTTGAGTTCCCTTTCAGTGACCCCATCCTCTGCTTCAGTTGGGACACGACCTCCCGTTTTAGTCAGTGGAAATGATACCTCTTCAAGAATTATGCCTATTTTGTCAAATAGACTTTGCACGTCAAATCTTGGAAACACTGTAGCTATATCAACTGTGAAAACAGGACACCTTGCATCATCTGTTCTGATTTCAGCTACACAACCAACAGTGTCTCCTAAATGTTTGACATCAGCTTTGCAAATCCCTGTTACTGTTGCCTTGCCTACACCTGTAACTTCGTCTCCAAAAATAATCAGCACAGTTCCACATTCAGCCACAGTACCAGGAGCCACACGTCCTATATCTCTTTCTAAAAGACAATCTCTGACTTCTCTCCAGTTTCAGTCAACAGGGATTTCAACTACAGTGCCAACAAATGCAAACACAAATAAACCTCAAGCTGAATTATCATCCCTTTCACCAAGTCCAGGTAAAATAATTAATATTTCCAGTTTCACTTCTATGCCAAACCAGCAAATGTCCCCTGCAGTAGTAAAAACAACTCCCAGTAACAGCCCTGCTTCAGGTGGCTCTGCCATCCACAGTGCTACCCCACCATCAAATGTAAGTAGTCTGGCAGGGACTCCATCAAATGAACCTTGTATTCAGCAAAAAATAGTTATCAACACCAGTGCACCTTTGGCACCAGGTACTCAAATCATGATTAACGGAGCCCGATTTATTGTTCCACCACAAGGTCTTGGAGCTGGTAGTCATGTTCTTCTTATATCTACTAATCCGAAGTACGGACCTCCTTTAATTCCTAACAGTGGCCAAGGCATTCAGGTTGCACCAGTAGATAATCCTGTCCAGAAGATCATACAAACATCAAATAATTCTTTAAGTGGACAACCTTTAAAGCAGTCTGTTAAAAACTCTACAAAAGTTATAAACTCTCTTGGAGATGCAAATTCTCTCTCTACAGTACATATAACACCACAAATGGTAAACACACCTGCTAAAGTTCACGTTCCACCCCCTGCACCAACAGTGTCATTGACTTCAGTAATCAAGTCTTCTCCAGCTACTCTTTTGGCTAAGACATCTTTGGTTTCTGCCGTTTCCTCCAGTAATCCTCCACTGCCAAGTAGCACATCGGTATTTCATTTGGACTCATCTGTCAAAAAACTATTGGTTAGCCCAGAAGGAGCCATTTTAAATACCATAAATACTCCAGCATCTAAAGTTTCTTCATTGTCTTCATCTCTCCCTCAGATTGTTGTATCTGCCAGTCAGAATCCTGCCTCTGTCTTCCCTGCTTTCCAGTCATCTGGTTTAGAGAAACCTGATACAGCTGCATCTTAAGACTAAACGAGCCAGTTTTTAAATAATGGGGCATTCTTTTAACTCCCTAAAACTTTTAACTGTTTATTATACTGTTGAAAACATACTATTCATACTTGTATGTGTGTGTACATATGTGTGTGTGTGTGTGTGTGTGTGTGTGTGTGTGTGTGTGTTTTAATGTATCTTCATTAGCTTGCACAAGACTTTGTTTTCTTGGGGAGGGAAATTTCACTCACTGGTATGAGGATATTTTCAAGGGTTCTTTCTTCAGAGTACATGGTCAAGATTTACCTATCTATATAACAAACTGAACAAAGTCAAGTTTGACTAAAGTAAGCTAGCCTTTTCACACTTACATTTATATGTTTCTTCTTGAATTTGGACTATTGCAGTGTATTTACAATAGAGTCT
>NW_008354174.1:574685-580431 GCF_000622305.1 Nannospalax galili | reverse complement strand
CAACTCAGTTTATTTTTGTTTCTGTAAAAAGTATATATATATATATACATATTTATGCATTGTGAAAATGCAGTCCATGGTGTAAAATTGTACATATTCCTTAAATCCCTAATAATCTGTACTAAATATATGTACAAAGAACAATGCTGTCTTATTTATGTTTTGTTTACATAATGTATAGTTTTTTAAGTATTTTAGTAATTTTGGACCAGTGAACTGTTAGCAACAATGCAGAAGAATCTGCATGTAATAAACTGAGTTGCTGTATTTCTTTCTTTGAATACCGTTTTTAAAATGTGTTCTTGTTCCATTGAAAGAATGCATGTTATAAATGAAGACAGTCCTTTAAAAATATATTGAAATTGGGAAACCCTATAAATCTGTAGTAGCATTTGCATAGGCTTTACAGTTGGCAGAGCTTCCTTTCATGTATCTCACAGTACTCAGGAGTTCAGTGGCATGCCAAGCTTACTAGCTCATGGGTAGTGGAGCCAGGACTTGAATCTGATGCTTTACATTCTTTCTCCATGCTTCTACATTACTTCTGTTTTAATTTTTTCGTTCAAAATTTTACGGTTTCAGACATTTTTTTTTTAAGGAAGAAAAAGTACCATCAAATTCTATATTAACCAAAATAAATGTGTGGTGTTTGTTTTCAGATAAGTATTTGGTTTCTATATACTCAAAATATGTTCCTTAAATTTTTTTGAGGGTTTTAGCTGTGTGCCTAGGCTGGCCTGAAATTTATCATATAACCCTAGCTGGCCTTGCCTCAGCCTCCTAAGTGTGTCAGGATTTACAGACATGCACTGCCATGGTTGGAAAAGCTTAATTTGTGTTCATGGAGGTTGCAAGGATAGTGAGTACAGAGGAATAGTGTGTACCCTTCACCTTTCCCCTACGTACATTTCTTCTTACATTGAGGTCTTGTTCATTGTCACTGATTTTCCAAAATTATGTTTAAGAACATGAAATATTTTTGTCATTTAGAATTAAAAGTAAACAAAGATAAGTGCTTTAAAAAATTTCAGATTACGGAGCAATTGCTTAAATTCTGTGACAAAGCAAATTTTGTAGTTTAGCTGCTTTGACTCAGGGCTTGACTTTGTAGTACTTGAGATTGTGCCTCATTTTAAATAAAAGGTAGCTTTTATATTTATTGGACCTTTATTTCTATTATCTTATTTGAGATACTCATGTATACACATTCCATTTATAATACTAAACCTCATTACATTGCATTCTGGTCTAAAATTTAGAATGTTAAAAAGAATAGGCATAGGTCTGTGAGATGGCTCAGCAGGTAAGGGCACTTGCCAAGCCAGGAGGCCTGAGTTTGATCCTCAGTATCCACATAGTAGAAGGAGAGAACCAGCTTCAGCAATTTGTCTTCTGACTGCACATACACATACAATAAATGTTATTTTAAGAAAGGTTGGAAAGATGGGTTAGTGGTTAAGAGAGTTTGGTTCCTAGCACCCATATCAGGTGTCTCACAACCTCCTGTAACTCCAGTTACTGGGGGATCTGGTGTCGTCTTTTTGCCTCCTGGGGCACCTACACACACCCATAATTAGAAAACATAAGAGAAAGAGTAGGCCTAAAGATTGCCTTTGAGATTGCATCAAAATGGTGTTATCAGAGTAGAAAGAACAGTGAGTATTCCTAAACTATCTCAAATTTCTCAAAATTTTACACTAAGAATGTAGTACAGTGGTAGAGTGCTTGCCTAACATGCACATGGTCCAGGGTTCCTCTCTGTCCCTAGAACCACAAAAAATAAAACGTAATAGATTCTTGGGTGGGGAGAGGAGAATGGAGCTGTTTGTTTTGTCACAACATAGATCATGGCATCTTTGAATCCTTGATCCACTTGCCTCAGTACTGGGATTATAGGCATTCACCACTGCTTGCTTTCTTAAAAATATATTTATGCCCTAAGACATTATCTTTGCCAGCCATGTCTCTGGTCTGCTCAGTTGCCCACTCTTCCCTCTACTACCTTCCCTATCAGTTCTAAAAGCCTTGGATTTCAGGGTATGTGGTGATGTTTAAAGTGCATTGTTTTACACATAAGTAGTTAATCATGTTCCTAAATTATAAAGCAAAGTAACCTAGAACTATTCACCTGCTATCTCAAAAAAATTAAAACACTCCTAAAAACTAATTTATTAAATTGCCTATAGCTTAACTTTAATTCCAGTGGAGAACCGAAACTAACCACTGAATATTTTCTAGCCCCAATTCCAAAATCCTAATACAATCTTTTTTTTTCTAGAATTTCATGAGTACTATATTTACATCATTTTAACTCCTCCAGCTCCTGCCATGTCTCCCCGCTCCCTTTCAATTTCTTGTCCTTTTCTCTTATTGTTGCATACACTTCTAAATATATACATGTATGCATGTATATATACATGTAATGAACTGAATCCATTTATTGAAATTTGTGTGTACATGTGTTTAGGTCTGACCATTTAGTATTAGATAATCAGGAAGCTGAAACTGATTCTCCCTCAGCGTCCATTGATTGTAGCTCTCCATCTAGAGATGGGACTCTATGTTATTTCTCCTGATCTGCACTGGCATGTTGACTGGTTTTGTCATGCAGGTCTTGTTAGGCAGTTATATTATGAGAAGTTCGTGGGCACAGCTTCCTGTCAAGTTTAGAATGTATTTAGTAGCACATGTCCTGTTCCTGTCTCTTAAAAAGCTTTCTGCTGCCCTCTTCCGTGATGTTTCCTGAGCCTTACATGTAGGAGTTGCATTGTAGATGTGTTAATTGGGGCTAAGCACCAATGTCCACATTTTGATCAGTTGTGGAACTTTGTAATAGTCTTCATCTTTTGCAAAAAGAAGTTTCTTTAATGAGTAGTGAGAGCTATACTTGTCTGTGAATATAGGAACACACATTTAGAATATAGAACGGGTCACTGTAGCTTTGGCTTTCCTGGAACTCACTATGTAGACCAGGCTGGCCTCGAATTCAGAGATATTCTCCTGCCTCTGCCTCTGGTGTTTGGATCAAAGGTGTGCACTAGCACACATCTGGCTCTAATACAATCTTGAGAGCTGTGTGTGAACTACTGAACTTTTGGAATGGAGCCCTACTGCCTCCCTCATTTACTTGAGTCTATTGGACTATAATTTTCTTTCAGTTTCTGCAAAATTTGAGACATGTCTCCTCTCATTTTAGTGCTTGATTATAGGTTCTCACTACACCACACATCTCCCTCTCCCTGCCATCCTCCAGCCACCATCATGACATTGCAGTCACTTGCAGACTGTGGATAGCACGCCTTTGCAACTGTATTGGCAGTTATTCAGGGTCTGCTATTTTTAAGACAAATCTTGTCCGTCATTATCCCAGCCACTGGCACACAGTTGTCAGTGTATTTGTTGAATGAAAATCTAAGTCTTTTTTATATTAAGACCTAGCTTACTTTGTTTCAAGAAAGTTTTTATTGAATTTTTGTATATTTCATACAGAACATCTCAACCAATCATCTTTATAACCCCTCCCCACTGGCACCCTTCCATAGCCCCCCACTGGAATTTATACATTTTGTCATTTGTGTTAAGGCTTATTGTGTCAAATTAGTATCACCAGTTGCAAGTGCAACTACTCAGTGCAAGTTCATCTACTGATGTCTAGTCAGCCTATCTAGTCCCTCACTTTAAGAAGATCAGCTCTTCCTCTCCCTGCAGTAATCAGCTGCCAATACTCTTCAGCTAAAATTGGGGTCAGCTGTCCATTTCCCCAGTTCTATGATGGGTTTTTGCCTGTTTGAGTTTGCTTGGGTCCTGTGCATGATGACGCCATTGCTATAGGGTCATATGAGTAGAGTCCCAGGAGCTTGTAGGATTCTATTTCCGTATGGTCGTGCACCTCCTCCCTGGCTTTTATAATCTTTCCACCCCCTCTTTCGCAATGGTCCCTGAGCCCTGGGTGAGTGTAGCTTAATATAAGAGACCTGTCCTAGGACCAGCATTCTGTAGACTCTTAGTCTCTACACTTTGGCCATTTGTGACCTTTGGCTTTCCTGGCCCTCTGTTGCATAAGGGAGCTTCATTAATGAGAATTGAGATATTCATTATTGACTTTATCCCTTGTTCTTTGTTCCATGAGCCTTAGGTGTAGAGGTTGCATTGTAGATGTGCCACTTAGACTTGGGCAATTCACAGTGTGCATGACCAGTTATGTACCAGATGCAGGTACTCTGTAATCTGCATCTGGTGCAAAAGAAGCTTTTTTGATGAGTAGTGACTGGGATATTTGTAAATAAAAGGGTACATATTTTGTACATAGTAAGAAATTACATTAGGAATGTGACCATTTTGGGAGTTTTCTCTAAAATCTGTGACCACTCCAGCCTTGTGTATTTGACTATGTTTCCAGTACCACACATGAGTTTCCTCCCATTGAGTGGGCTTTTAGTCCAATTAGGTAGCTATTAATTGCCCCACAAGATAAAAGTGCCACTACAGCACCAATGTCATTGGTTGTCATTGTTGGGGTTATTTGGTCTTGAAGCTGGTGTTGGACCATCGATTGTGTTCTCCCTTAATCACCTTATATAGTGCTTTCCAAAGCTGATAGCCTTCAGAGGAAGTGGCTTCCAGGTCAATTCCAGATCCATTGCTCCAAATCCTGTGTCCAAAGTATGTTTTGTTAAGACAGTTTCTTGTTACTCAAAGTAGCCATGGGCTCACTGTCTAACTGAAGATAACCCTGAACTTCTTAATGTCCTGCCTCCACCTCCCAAATGCTGATGTCCCAGGCATGAGCTACCATGCCAGATGTGCCTGTAATTCCAGGACTCAAGAGGTTGAGATGAGAGGATCACAATTTCAAGGTTAGCCTGTGTGATATAGTGAGACCTTGCCTGGGGAAAAAAAAAATTAATGAAGATTAGACAATGAGTTAGATATTCAAAAGCTGAATTTCTTTCCTTTGCCTTTAGTTTTGTATGTCAAGCAGTTTTCTGGAATCTTCTGTCAGGTCATATTCTTCAGTGTTTCATGCTTAGTACTGTTATTCATTGTTTAAAATTCATTCATACAAGCATACATGTAAAGAAAGAAAAGCCTCAGTGCTATCTGGAAGGCTCCACAGTGTACTAAATGGGCTCTGTTACTACACTTACTGTATACTCAGACCATTTGGATATCTGTATTCAGTATGTTGTGAATTGACTTTACATCCCTGCTCCCATTCTGAACCTCGAATTTTATTGGTACATTTGACAAGGGACAGTAAAGGTTTTATACTTCTGGGCATGGAAGTGTAGGCCTGTAATCCCAGCACTTGGGAAGCAGAAGCAGGAGAATATTGACACCAGTCTGGGCTACTTAGTAAGGCCCTGCCATACCTAGGTCTCAACAGCTACCAAGCATGATGACTTGAGCTCCATCCCCAGTACCTATATCATGAAAGGAAAGAACCAACTTGTGCTCTAATCTCTACATGTGCACCCACACATACACATACACAATAAATACAATTTACAAATTTTTATAAAGGTTTTATGACTAAAGTAGTGAGACTGTAATATATATACTAAGGCCAGTGAAAATGTTTACTTGACCCAAAAGATGGGTACTTGAGATATTTTTTTTTTTTGGTCTTGAGACAGGGTCTCCCTGTAGCCCCACCTGGTGTAGGACTTACTGTGTAGACCAAGCTGTCCTTGAACTCACAAAGATCCATCTGCCTCTGCCTCCTGAGTGCTGGCACCATGCTGGT
>NW_008354174.1:542162-574654 GCF_000622305.1 Nannospalax galili | reverse complement strand
GCTCCCTCCCCTCCAACTCCTCCCATATCTCCCCATTACTTTTTTCTGATAACTTCATGCACTTTTTTTTTTTTTAAATGGGGCTTTTGGCTACTCTAACATGCGTGTATTGCCTGCATGTAGGTAAGTGCACTTGTGTCGTGCAGTGCCCACAAAAGACAGAAGAGGCTGTTGGATCCCCTGGAACTGGAGTTATAGACAGTTAGCTGCCATGTGGGTGCTGGGATTTGAACCTGGGTCTTCTCCAAAAACAGTGTTCTTAACTGCTGAGCCATCTCTCCAGCCCCGATATTTTTTTTTTTTTTTTGCAGCTATTGTGAGTAGGAGCATTTCCCTATACTCTTTCTCCAATTCCTTGTTATTGGTATATAGAAGGGCTACTGATTTTTGTAGATTAATTTTATAACCTGCCACTATACTGAAAGTGTTGATCAGTTCTAGGAGTTTTCTGGTGGAATTTTTGGGATCTCTTAGGTAAAGTATTGTCTGCAAAAAGGGATAGTTCAACCTTTTCTTTTCCAATTAGTACTCCTTTAATTTCTTTCTCTTGTCTTATTGCTCTAGCAAGAGTTTCGAGCACTATGTTGAACAGGAGTGGAGATAGTGGACATCCTTGTCTGGTTCCTGATTTTAATGGGAATGCTTCTAGTTTTTCTCCATTTAGAATGATGTTGGCTGTGGGTTTGTTGTATACAGCTTTAATTATGTTGAAGTAAGTTCCCTCCAGTCCAATTCCCTTTAGAACATGAATGTAGAATGTATGTTGAATTTTGTCAAAAGCCTTTTCTGCATCTATTAAGATGACGATGTGGTTTTTGTCTTTGAGTCCATTTATATGATTAATGATGTTTATTGAGTTGCGTATATCAAACCATCCCTGCATCTCTGGGATAAAGCTGACTTGATCATGGTGATGATCTTTTTGATGTACATCTGTATGTGATTTGCAAGTATTTTGTTGAGAATTTTTTGTGTCTGTGTTCATTAAGGATATGAATCTATAGTTTCTTTTTTGGTTGTGTCTTTACCCAGTTTGGGTAGTAATGCTGGCTTCATAGAAGGAATTTGGGAGTTCTCCTTCTGTTTCTATCATTTTTGAATAATTTAAGTAGTATTGGTTGGAGATCTTTAAATATCTGGTAGAATTCTGCTGTAAATCCATCTGCATCTGAGCCTGGGCTTTTTTTGGTTGGGAGGCTTTGTATTACAGTTTCAGTTTCCTTATATGTCGTATATTCTGTGGCTCTATTTCAGCTCTTGATTTCTTGGTTTAGCTTTGGTAGTAACCATAATTTTAGATATTCATTCATTTTTTAAAGTTTTTCAAATTTAATTTCGCATAAATTTTCAAAGTATTCCCATATACTGTTCTGGATCTTTTTGATGTCTCCTGTGATGTTTCCCCTTTCATCTCTGATTTTGTTGATTTGGATTTGCTATTTCTTTTGGTTAACCTGGCTAAGCGTCTGTCTATCTTGTTTAGCTTTTCAAAGAACCAGCTCCTAGATCATTGATTCTTTGCATTGTTTTCTTTGTTTATATTTCATTAATCTCTGCTTTGAGTTTTGTTATTTCCTCTCATCTACTAGGTTTGTGGTTGGTTTATTCTTGACTTAGCATCTTGAGTTGCAGTGTTAGGTCATTTATTTGGGCTCTTTCCAATTTTTTAATGTAGGCAGTTAGAGCTCTAAACTTCCCTCTTAGGACTGCTTTTCAAATGTCCCAGAGGTTTTGTTGTGTTGTATTGTCCTTTTCATTGAATTCCAGGAATTCTTTTATTTCTTAATTTCTCTTTGACTCACTCATTATTTAGAAGTGTGTCATTTAATCACCATGAGTTTGGGTAGTGACCAGGAATCCTTCCAGTGTTGATTTTGAGCTTTATTGCATTGTCGTCTGAGAGAATGCATGGAATTATTTCAATATTTTTGTATTTGTTAAGGTTTGCTTTGTGGCCCAGTATGTGGTCAATTTTTTTTTAAAGTTCCTGGGGTCCTGAGTAGAAAGTGTATTCATTGGTGCTTGGGTGGAATATTCGAAAAATGTCTGTTAGGTCTATTTGATATATGGTATCTTTTAATTCAGACATCTCTCTGTTTATTCTTTGTCCAGTTGACCTGTCTAATGGAGACAGTGGGGTATTGATGTCTCCTACTATTACCTAGTTGGGGTTAATCTGTTAAAGTCCTGTAGAACTGTTTTTATGACCTTTGATGCACCAGAGTTTGATGCATATATGTTAAGGATTGTAATATCTTCTTGGTTAACTGTTCCTTTGATCAGAATGAAGTGACCCTCCTTATCTCTTCTGATGAGTTTTACTTTGAAGTCTGTTTTGTCAGATATTAGAATTGCAACCCCTGCTTGTTTCTTAGTGCCATTTGCTTGGAATATTCTTTTCCATCCTTTCACCTTAAGGTAGTGCCTGTTCTTGAAGGTGAGATGGGTTTCTTGCAGACAGCAAAAAGATGGATTTTGTTTCTTAATCCATTCACTTAGCCTGTGTCTTTTGACTGGGGAGTTCAGTCCATTGATATTTAAAGTTGTAATTGAAAGACGTGTATTGGTTGCCATCATTTGATTGTTGTCTGTGTTCTTTGTCTAGTTTTGTGTTTCATCAATTATATATTTTCTTTCGTTGCCCCAAGGTATAGTTGTTTCTTTCTCCACTCTCTGTATTGCTTCAAGTATTCTTTGAAGGGTTGGTTTTGTGGACATGTATTTTCAGGCTATTCATGTCATGGAAGATTTTACTTTCCCCCTCAATTGTAATAGACATTTTTGATGGGTAGAGGATTCTGGGCTGGCATCTTTCGTTATTTAGAACTGGAAATACTTGATCCAGGCTCCTCTGGCCTCCATAGTTTGCATTGATAAATCAGCTTTAATTCTGATGGGCTTTCCTTTATATGTGACTTGTTTTTCTTTTGCTGCTTTCAGTATTCTCTCTTTGTTCTGTACATTTAGTGTTTTTACTATGATATGCCATAGAGAGTTTCTTTTCTGATCCTATTTGGTGTTCTATGTGCTTCTTGTATTTGTATGAGGATGTCTTTCCTTGGTTTTGGGAAATTCTCTTCTACAATCCTGTTTAAGATCTGGTCAATACCATTAACCTGAAATTCTTCTCCTTCTCTATGCCTATGATAAACAGACTTGGTCTTTCATGGAATCCCACATCTCTTGCATATTCCATTCCTGGGTTGTTGTTTTTTTTTAATTTTTCATAATCTTTGCTTGAGTGGTCCAATTCTTCAACTTTTTCCTTAAGTGTTGATAGTCTGTTTTCCATTTCATTCATTCTAGGGATGAGGCTTTCCCCTGTTGTTTCAAATTGACATATTGAATTTTTCTCTTCCAAATTTATCCCCATCTTCTTTTAGTTCTTTGATTTGTTTGTTCATGTGTTCTTTAAATTCGTAGAATTCCTTGATCATGTTTATGATTTTTCTTTTAAATTCTGTATCCTGGGTTATCTCTAGGGGATTCTCCTTGTAGAACTCTTCTACAGGACTGGTGGAGTTTGGTGGGAACATAGTGTTTTGGCTTTCCATTTTATTATTCTTTCGTTGTGATTTTGGCATTTGAATTTCTTTTGTTGTTTGTGATTCAGATATGAAAATTAAGTTGAAATTTGCTTCTGTTTGTATTATTGGTGTGTTTTGGCCCTTTTCTTATTGGTTATGTAACACTGATTGGTCCAGGTTTCAGGTTCTCTCATGTTTTATTTTGGAGGGAACTGATGGCTTCAGATCAGTTACTCAGGAGCTCCCACAGAAACCCAACTCAGGTTCCAGTCAGGTACACTCAGGCTTCCTTCTAAGGTTTGGACCCCTACTAGTGGGAACTCAGGGCAAAATTTGGGAAATTCCCTAAGGGGATTTGGGACTTCCAGGTGGTCCACTGAGTTCTCAGCCCCTATGCCAGAGGGAGGCTGGAACAGGCACTCTGGCAGTCTGCTGAGATCTCAGCTTCATTCTACCAAAGGGCAGAGGTCTGCACAGGTGCCTTAGGAGGGACCTCAAGTAGTCCCAGTTAGGGGGTTTGGTATGGTCAATTTGGGGAAGCTCACCACCACATAGGTACAGAGTCCAGGCACTCTCAGGTGGTCCCCTGAGTTCTCAGCCCCTAAGCCAGAGGGAAGCCAGAACAGGCACTCTGGTGGTCTGCTGATATCTCAGCTTAATCCTCGTGTATGAGTTTTTTGCCTGTATGTATGTAAGTGCACCGTGTGCATGCAATGCCCCACAGAGGTCAGAAGAGGGTGTCAGATCCCCTGGAACTGGAGTTATGGACAGTTGTTAGCTGCCATGTGGATGCTGGGAATTGTACCCAGGTCCTCTGGAAGAACAGCAAGTGTTCTTAACTGCTGAACCATCTCTTTAGTCAAAGCATTGTATGTTTTTTATGTAGTTGAAGTTTTGAAGCATTTGAAGTTTCACCTGAACTTTTAAAATCCCACTTCCAAACTGTATATTTAGATTATAAAGATGCTTATTCAGAGAACAGGGCATGTTGACATGTGTAATTTTACTACTGGGTAGTACTGCTGGGGCAGGGGAATCTTGAGTTTGAGGCCAATGTAGGCTATAGGGCAAAACCCTGTCTTAAAGGGGAGAAAAATGCTTGATTAGTTTGGAAATCGATCACTTGAACTGCTAGTCATTCTTTGGTTTTCTTAACTTTAATTAATTTAATGTGTATGAGTGCCTTGCCTGCATGTATGTAAGTGCACCACATGCATGCAATGCCCACAGAAGGCATCGGATCACCTGGGACTGGAGTCACCATTAAGGACAGATATTAGCCATCATGTGGGTGCTGGTAACTGAACTGAGGTCCTCTACAAGAGCTGCCAGTACTCTTTACTGCTAAGCCATCTCTGCAGCCCCTTCAACTTCAACTACATATAAAACATACAGTGCAGTGACTGAAGAGATGTTTCAGCAGTTAAGAACACTTGCTGTTCTTCCAGAGGACCTGAGTTCAATTCCCAGCATCCACATGGTGACTAACCTTTTACATAGTCATTTTATCCTTCTGGCCTCTTCAAGGGAAAAGAGCAGGCTGACTTCAGTCCTCAGTTAGTTTCAGAAATGTCATAGGACTCTGTCATTTACAACTTCTTTGATTTAGATTTTGAAGTTGGATTTTTTTTTTTTTTTCAATTTCTGACACTGTTTCTTCCTTCTCACAGTTTCTTGGAATAACAGTTTTAGGTTTTGTTAAAAATTATGATTTCCAGGGCTGGAGAGATGGCTCAGCGGTTAAGAACACTGGTTGTTCTTGCAGAAGACCCGGTTTGAATCCCAGCACCCACATGGCAGCCAACAACTGTCCATATAACTCCAGTCCCAGGGGATCCGACAGCCTCTTTTGACCTCTGTGGACATTGCACGACACAGGTGCACTTACCTACATTCAGGCAATATATGCATACACATAAAATTTGTTTTAAAAAATTTAAGTTTAAAAAAAAATCATGATTTCCTGCTAAAGTTCTAAGACACATTGAAGATGTTTTTGCCATCACTTTGAGATTGAGGGGTTTTGATGTCAAGTGACTGGCCTCTTGGAGTCAAGCCATAAAATGAAAATTTAGAAGACTCCTTCCTGTTCGTTTGGAGCTCTCTGATATGTTCATGTCGCATGGGTCTCTCCAGAGATTTTCAAGTGCTGCCTGGCTCAGTTTTGCAGCTTCAGGTGGGGTGACCAGCAGTTTGTAGAGTCAGTCTTAACCTTCGCACTAACTCGAAGCTAGCAGAAGCCCTTTGGCTAGCCTGTTCCCTCTTTTAAGTATGCCTCTGTTTACCATAACTGCAATCCTAATGGCCTTACCAGTACCTCCGAGAGAAATTGTAGAGATATGGGCCTTGATTCTGCAGCACCGTTAAGGACTGGAAGGGACATATAGTTCCATGAACTTGCTCTCCAACTTCACTCTACTCACCCCACAGATAGTGATGTTATTTGTCCACAGCATTTGGGCAAATGGAAAAGGCCATTCCTAGCTGGAGGAGAGCAGTCTTGAGTTCTGACCACTTTAGTCCCCACCTGGTCTTTCAGAAAACTAGATCAAAGCAGCACCACGCCCTGAACCACGCCATTCTCTGCGGGCAAGCGTGTCCTGGCAGAAGATAGGGGCACCCTGCAGTGAAGGCCTAGTGTCCCATGCTTCCCAGTGGGGCTTGTTCTAGGTTTACAGTTTCTTCCCCAACAAAAAACTCAATCCTTCCTGGAATGACTACAAGGATCTCCTTTCCCTGATGCTCTGTTCCTCATGGTTGGTTTTTCAGCTCAGGCAGCAAGAGGCCTTGGACACTGAAAAGCCTCAACAGAGGTGTTAATGGTGCTCAGCCTCAGTGTCTTAACATTCATTGGTTTTCTGTGAAGCTGTTTTGTCCCTGGGTTAATGTGCGCATTTCAATTACTACTTGGGCTCCTGGTCCATGGCTCCTAGGGTTACCTGAAGTTGACTTAAGACCCAGGTCTTCTGCAAGAACAACCAGTATTCTTAAGTGGTCTTCAGAAGTACAACTGTCTCTGTGAGGAGAGTAGGTGTCTCTGAGTCATCCACCTCCTGTTCCTTTCAACAAAACTCTCCTGATTTCTCTCCAGCATACTCAGATGGCCCATCACCTATGACCCTGTCCAAGGGACACTGAGAGGAGAAACCTTCCACATGGAAAGAACGCCGTTAGTGGCTGACAGTCTGGGAGGTTTGGAGAGGCCCAGGGATGAAGCCACAGGTCCCTCTGAAGATATTGATGCGGTTTAGAGGGGGCTTCTGATGGGGCAGCCAGGGGGTCAGGGTGGGAGTGGCAGAATGCCTCATGGAGTTTCTTCATTTAGAATGCATCTGTTTGAAGGAGAGGAGGGGATATCTGAAGTGTAAGACAAAACAATCAGGAAAGATACAGAAAATGTTTTAGTATTTCATTGAATATTGTTTTTCTTGTGTTTATCCTTTTAGTCTAATCTTGTCCTTGGTGGAAAATAGCACTGTTGATGTTACACTTGTGTTTCCAGTGACCCAAGATATTTTAGTTGGTTTATTGGTTCAGGGTTAAATAAGAATGAATCATAATCAGAAAGTCATTTCTTTAAAACTTGCAAGCCTTCTTCTGATGATATCAACAATGTCAACGTCGAAGCAAAAGCCGACTCTCACCTCAAAGGGGATTAAGAGATAGTTTATTCTGGAGACAAATATGAGTGACCATGGCTCGGAATACAGATTCAGGTTACCCCAGATTCCATGTTCTGGCATGGTAACAGTTACGTTATGTTTTATAGTAACAGAACAAAGAAAAGTCATAAATCAAGACACTTTTCAAATTCATTGGTGGATACGTTCAGGAGGCAGGTCATACATATAGGTCTCAGATGCTATCTGATGACATTCTTAGCTTTTTGATTGGTGAGACCTGGTGGTCTGCTAAGTTAATACATTTTATTAGCCACAAGAACATTAATTCAGAAACAGAGGTAGGCAAGGTGTGGCTATTTATGTGGTTAAAGATGTTCCCAGATAATTTGTAAACAGGCTCTAGATGCACAAACATTCCAGACTCCACAATCTCTGGAGTGTTAATCAGTTGGTAAGCCTTACAGGAAACTCAGTCCAAGGTGCAGGAGTGCTTTCTGGGAATTTTCTTTCACAACAAGGTTAAATTTTCTCGGGTTCATTTTTTCCTTCTAACAAAGAAAGCAGGTCTCCAGCTCACAGTTCTCTACAACCATCAGTATCTTCCTGAGTTTTCATAGAAACAATCTGCTTTTGTTATTTTCATTTTTATAGTTATGGTCCATTTATGGAAAATGATGCGGGTTTCCTTTTAGGGTGTGTTAGAAATTATAACAGGTTTGTCAAAAGGAGCTGATACAATTACCCTTCAGAAGAGCTTTGTTAGATGGGACCCTAAAGAGGCCTGCAGTTCTGAAGAGGAGCTTCATTAGGAGAGAGAACTACAATGTATACCATGATGGAAACCTGACGGAAAGAGCCTTTAAAATCCCCAGAATGAAGGGAGTTTCTGACACATAGGTTTTTCAGGAGGTGGCAGAAGTTCCACACTGTGTGACTTTGCCATGTGACATGCCAAAGGGCAGAGAGGCGGGCAGTAGACAGGACTATAAACTGATCTTGCAGTTGCAGGGGAAGAGCCTGGCTTGCCTCCCTTTCTCAGCTGAGGCCTGAGTGCTGTGACAGCAGGCCCCTGACAGTTCTTTGTCCTAAGGGACAGACTGCAGGAGGGGCATAGCCTGATTTTTGGGAAGAGTGGAATGGCTAGAGGCGTTTGTGATCTAGCAAGGTGGCTACAGAAAATTCCACCAAAATATTTGATGAGCAGGCAGGTAAGTAGGTCGGTTGGTAGAGTGCTTACCTAGCATTCATGAAGCCCTAGGTTTGAGCCCCAGCACTACAGGCAGCATTGCTTATATTCCCGGCACTTGAGCAGTAAGGACAGGAGCATCAGAAGTTCAAGGTCTTTCTCAACTACATAGTTAATTCATGACCACCCTGGGCTACATTAATCCCAGCACTCGAGAGACAGAGGCAGGAGGATCTCTGTGATTTCAAGGCCAACCTGGTCTGCATAGAGAGTTCTAGGCCAGCTGGAGCTGCAGGGAGACTTTGTCTCAAAAAGACCAAAAAAGAAAAAAGAAAAAAAAATTAATGAGCTGACCAAAAAATTAGATAATGTAAGTCATATATGAATATGAAAAAAAATCACACTGTTGCTATGCAAACAAAAGTACTACTGGAGAATCTCTGATCTTTTATATATTATTCTGTGTTCGTTCTTATGAGAGCCTGAGAACTCAGAACTAAATTGGAGGCCTGGGAGATCACTTAGTGTGTACAAGTGCTTTCAGTGAAAGCCTGATGACCTGAGTTCAGATTCCTGGAGTCCACATAAAAATCAGATTTAGTATTCATCTGTAATCCTAGTACTCCTACAGAGATGGGAGGCTGAGACAGGAGGATTGTCAGGAAGCTCACTGGCCAACTGGTCTGGAGTACCAGCATAGTGGCAGAAAAGGAAACCCTGCCTCAACAAGGTGGAAGGCTAGAACTAACGCCTGAAAAGTTGCCCTTTGACCTACACACACACACACACACACACGCAAATTTTAAAACAAAAACTAAATTTCCATAGAGACACTTAAGACAATATATAGACATCAAACAACTACATTTGTTATTTAAATCCTTAACATCACTTTCAAGCTTATCAAAAAATACCATTAAGTATGAGTGCTGAAGTAAAATGTAATTAGAACTATGTATGAATGATTTATGATATAAGCTCTTGAGGTTGAGGGGATGGCTTAGTAATATGCCTACCACACAGGCTCAAGAACCTGAGTTCAGATCCCCAGAAACACATAAAAGCGAGGCATGACAGCAGGCATCTCCAATTCCTGCACTGAGGGAGTGGGGACAGGCAAATCCCTGTAGCTCCCTGGCCAGCTAGCCTAACCAAATTAGTGAACTCTGGGTTCAATGAGAGACTGTCTCTAAAAACAAGGTGACAGGCTGAAGAGATGGTTCAGTGGATAAGAACACATACTGCTCTTGCAAAGAACCCAAGTTCAATTCCCAGAACAGCGACTGAAGGAGACACCCAACATTGACCTCTGGCCTCCATACAGACCCTCATAAATACACCACATACACAAATATGGGAAGACCTCTTTACACTATTACTGTAGGGTCATTTTAGAACACAAAGCTACATAGTTGACATTGCCCGGGATAGAGAAGTAGGTCCTTAACCTTTTTTTTTTTAAACCTGAAAGCAGATCTTCTGTGAACATTCTGTAACATCGGCCACAAGTCTGTATGCAGTTCTTGTTGTTCAGTAGGGTGCGCCCTTTAAAATCTGAATAGTAATTTGTAAGTTAGTCACATTTCATTCAAGAAATCCGACCAGAGAAGTGTTGCTGCTCTTCTAGAGGACCTGAGTTCCCAGCACCCATGCCAGCCAGCTCACAACCACTTGTTACTCCAGCTCCAGAGGATCAAATACCCTCCTCTGGCTTCCATAGGCACACACACAAATAAATAAATAAATAAATAAATAAATAAATAAATAAATAAATAAATAAATAAATAAATAAAAACTTTTTAAAAAAGAAAGGTGATCACAGATCATTCAGTAAAGTTTCTCCCTTGAAAATAATAGACTTTCTACTGGCACAGATAATATGCATCATAATGTTTATTGATGAAACTTTTCCCATGTTAATATTGCTCATCATTCCTCACTTGATTAGTACCTGTAGTTGCCCTGCCAAGAAGTTAACATTGGCCTATTATTAGAGATGTACTTTATTATTACAGCATTCTAAACAAAACATAGGCGTCTACTCAGAATTAAAGCAGAAGCATGAAGAAAATCACTTCAGTGGTTTGCTGCCTCTCAAGGTGAATATGGTGGTGGTGACTGTCCCGTAGAGAGCTTCTCATAGGCAGGTGGGGCATTGGGAACCTGTAAGAATGAGGAAGGGAGAGCGTGGCCTTTCCAGCAACTATGTATTCTGGGAGAGACTGAGGCAAAACAGCTTACAATATATTTACACTTTTGCTGCGGGCTGAAGCTTTAAGTGTTCATGATTTCCTCCCAATACGATAATTGTTAAATTTCACAAATGTGTTCTGTTGAAGCATTGGAGGGAAGGGTAGACAAAAAGAGGGATGAGGGACTTCCAGAATCTAAAAGTGTATTTATACCTGGTTTATTCATGTCAGAATTCCCAGGCTTTAACTAATGAATTTGAAATATTTTTAATTACATTTATTTAGGACTGGAGAGATGCCTCAGCAGTTAAGAGAACTGATTATTCTTGCAGAGGACTCAGGTTCAGTTCCCAGCACCCACATGGTGACTAACAACCATCCATACCTCCAGTTCCAAGGGATCCAACACCCTCTTCTGGCCTCTGCAGGCATTGCATGCATGTGGTGCACTTACATGCATGCAGACAAATCACTCATGTATATAAAATACAAATAAATGAGTAACTTTTTAAAATTTTTATTTATTATTTTTATGTGTATGTGTGTATTGCCTGCAATGCCCGCGGAGGTCAGAAGAGGCTGTCAGATCCCTTGGGACTGGAGTTTCACATGGTTGTTAGCTGCTACGTGGGTGCCGGGATTCAAACCTAGGTCTTCTGCAAGGACAACCGTTGTTCTTAACTGCTGAGCCATCTCTCCAGCCCCATAAATGAGTAACTTTTAAAAATTACATTTATTTCATTTTAGTGTGTGTTTGTGTGTATATGGGTGTACCTGTGCCATAGCATGAATGTGGCTGTCAGAGGACAACTTTCAGGAGCTGGTTCTTTCCTACCATGTTCGTCTCAGGAATTTAGGGCTGAGGGTACACCTCAGTAATTGACAGTGTTCAAAGTCTAGAGGGGAGGGGGAGGAGAGAGAGAGAGAGAGAGAGAGAGAGAGAGCCCACATTTAACCAACTGAGCACAAATGTGTCAGTCCTTCAGTTAATGCTTATAACAAGTCTAGGAGATGTCAAATGAGAAACTAAGGCATAGAAAAGTTACTTGCCCCAGGTCACCAATAATTACACAAATAGGAAGTCACGGAGCTAAGAATCAAATGTGGTAATTTGACTTCAGAGTAAATGCTGTCAATTATTATTATTATTATAGTCAACATGCAGCAATGCTATCTAATAGAAATACAGTCCAAGTCACATTTGAAATTTACAAGTTCCTAGTAGCTTCATCTTTAGAAAGCAGGTAAAACAGATAAAATATTTAACTTATCATATCAATGTATAGTCATTTCAATGTGTAATCTATCTAGAAGTCATTAATGATTATATTCTTTTCATATGGTCTGTTGTTCACATATAGTGTGTGCTATAGAACTCCTTAATTCAAACTACTGTTTCGAGTACTTGATACCTGCATGTGGCAGTGGCTACCCCCTCAGATAACACATCTCTACATAATAAAACAAGTTCCTCCTGTTCTATTACGTATTGGACTGTTCCATACATTTTTTGGCAATGGAAAATCTGAGTATAAGAAAATACAATTTGGGCTGGAGAGATGGCTCAGCAGTTAAGAGCACTAGCTACTCTTGCAGAGGACCTGGGTTTGATTCCCAGCACCCACATGGTGGCTAACAACCATCCATAATTCCAGTTTCAGGGAATTTGACATCCTCTTCTGACCACAGGCACTGCATGACACAGGTGCACATACACACTGCCACTCATACACAGAAAATGAAATTAATAAAAAAAGATAAGATTCAAGAAAACCTGTTTCCCTTGTTTTCATTACAAAATATACATAACAAAATTTACCATTTTGACTTTTCCTGTGGCAGTAGTGTGGATTGAACCTAGGGCTTCATACATTCAAGGCAAGCAGTCTATCACTGAGCTACAGCCCCAGCCCTAAATTCGACCATTTTGGAGTGTGCAATTTACTGACATTAAGTACATTCATGTCGTCCTTGCTTTTTCAGTGGAAATTACTTTGTTCACTTGAACAGAAAACAGTGGACCTGAAAACGCCCAGATGTGTGATCTCCACCTACCAGAGGCTCCTGGGTTTTCTCTTGAAAAAACAGCCTGCTGTCCTGATGGCCAAGTCCCTCACATGAGCACTGTTCACGTGGCCATCTTTCCTTCATGGTACTTTGAGAACCGGCATGAAGCCTTTTGTTCTGAAATGGAAATTCATAAAAATGAATGGGTTAAAAGAAATAACTGAATCCATTTAAGAAAAGAGAAGGAAGGCAGTGTTTTAAGACAGGCTTTACACTAGCTGCTGCCACCTACTTGCTGTGTGTCTTTGGGCTACACCCTTTACCTCTCTAAATTCCACTTTTTACATCTGTAATAGCAAGCAAATACAGCCTACCTCCTGAAGCTGTAGGAATTAACTGAAGATAAAGCACTAGTGCTAGTGCAGTGCCTGGCACCCTGTTGTTGCTCAGTGAATATTGTGAAAATTAAAGCTTTTTCTTAATTGATCTAGCATATAGTAATTTGTTCAAATGATAATAGTAACAATTTTTGATTATGCTTTTAAGGAAAATTAATGACAACAGTGGTACAGGGATATAAGGGAGGAATTAAGGTTGTTTTGTTATTAAGGTGCTCATATTACCCATGAAGTAGGTTTGAATTAGTTATGAATGTATATTTCAAACTCTAGGGGAACTAACCACTTAACATAAAAAGGAAAAAAAAAAGGGGTGTGCACAAAAAGAAAAGAGAAAATAGAATCATGCAAAATGCTCGCTAAGACTACATAAAGCAAAGAAAACAGAATGAAAGAGAAAAGGAGGGACAAAGTGTAAATTTTTAAATAAACAACAAAGGCAAAAATGTTTAATGTGAGTAGATACATATCAATAATTACTTTGAATATAAATTATTTAAATATACCAATTAGTAGAGGTTGTCATAGTGGACAAAAAACCAAGACCCCAGACAAAATGGATGCAGAAAGATGTAGCATGCTATTGCTAATCAAAGAAAATGGGAATTCCTATGTTAATTTCAGAAAAAGGAAACTAAAAAGTAAGGTCAGAGATAAAGAGGGGCATTGCATGATAATAAAGACATTTGTTCTCCAAAGAGACATAACTATTGAACACATATGCACTTAATAACAGAGCGTCACAACACAAGAGACAAAAATGGACAGAACTTCAAGGAGATGTAGTTAAATCCATTGTGTACTTGGAGTTACAGTTGGGAGAATTCAACACTTCTCAAAGAGAAATGGACAGGTCTATCAGGCCAAAAAAAAATTTATATATATATATATAAAGGACATACTATATATAATTGATGTCTACAGGCTAGATGCTGTTGGGTGACAATTGCCATCCAGGAACAGCAGAACATGTGTTCCCCTAAAGCTTATGTGCAACATTTCATCAAGAGAGACCACATTTTGGGATACACACACACACACACACACACACACACACACACACTCAAAGACATAACATCCTGAATGTGTTAACTCATACCTGTAATCCCAGTACTTTGGAAGCAGAGGCAGGAGAATTGCCTTGAATTCCAAGGTAGTCCAGGCTACAGAGTGAAACTGTCTCAAAAAACCAACTAGTTTAAAAAAAAAAAAAAAAGAAAAGAAAATTGAAAGAAAGGAAATTATATAATATCTAGTCTCAGACTTCAATGGAATTAAGTTAGAAATCAACAAGAAAGGTAGCTGGAAAATTCCAAAATACTTTCAGATTAAATAGAACACTTTTAAAAACTTTTTAAAATTTTTTATTTTTTATTTTATTTTATGTGTATGTGTGTATTGCCTGCATGTAGATAAGTGCACCCGTGTCATGCAATGCCCGTGGAGGACAGAAGAGGCTGTCAGATTCCCTAGAACTGGAGTTATGGATAGTTGTTAGCTGCCATGTGGGTGCTGGGATTCACCCCAGGTCTTCTGCAAGAACAACCAGTGTTCTTAACCTCTAAGCCATCTCCCCAGCCCCTAAATAGAACACTTTTATATGGCATATGGGTCAAAGAAGAAAATGCAAGAAAAAAATTGAAAGTATTTTCAACTAAAATTAGAAATATAACATAAAATTGTGCAGGGTACAGTGAAAGCATCATTGAAAGGGACATAACTTTAAATGAATGCATTAGAAGAGAAGAAAGACCTAAAACCAATCACCTAAGACTCTACCTTAGGAATAAGAAAAAGGAGAGTAAATTAAACCCAAAATAAGGTAAAAAATTAGACCAGAAATCAATCAAATTGTAACAAGTGGAGAAAAACCAAAGAACCCAAAATCAGGTTCAGAGAGAGAGAATGACAGAGATATAGAGAGATCTTAAACTACTAAGGTCATCCCTACAGATCTACAGATATTAAAAGGGACATCAGAGAACACTATGAATAACTCTGTGACCACAACCTAGAGGAAAAAAATTTTAAACCTAGATGAAAGAGTTTTACAATTCCTTGAACCATACAAACTGTCAAAACTCACACAAGAAACAGACTGTTTATATAAAATTGAAAAAATAAATAGCCTTCTAGCAGAAAGCACCAGGTCCAAATGGTGCTTTGGTGAGTTCTATTAAACCTAGAAAAAATAAATTAATCACTCTAGTTCTCTATAATCTCATTCAGAAGATAGAAGAGGAAATTCTTTCTGTTCTAGTCCTTCTATGAGGGCAAAACAACTTTCCATACCAAAGACAGACAAAGGAATTACAAGAAAACTCTTTCAGGAACATAAATGCAAACAGCCTCACAAAAATATTAGCAAATCAAATTCAACAATGTGTAAAATAAGCTATATACTATGAACATACATGATTTATCTCAATTTTGCAAAATTGGTTCAACATTTGAAAATGTAATCCATCTTCACACATGAGAGAAGAAAAACCACATGGTCATGCTATTTTTCTAGAAAAAGCATTTGACAAAATCAAACATCCATTTATTATTAAAAGCTCTTAGTAAGCCAGATGTGGTAGCATACACCTTTAATCTCAGCACTCAGGAGGCAGAGGCAGGTGAATCTCCGGGAGATTGACTCCAGTCTCATTTACATAGTGAATTCCAGGGTAACTGAGGCTACAGGGACCCTGTCTCAAAAAATAAAAATAAATAAAAACTCTTAACAAGGAATATAGGGAAACGTCCTCAGTTTTACTAAAGGATACCTATAAACACTGATAGCTAACATACTTAATGAAACCTTACCACTGTGTTAATCAAGTACTCAGATGAGGGCATCTGATTTAGTTTAGGAGGCTGGTGTTAAAAACATGAGGTATAGACAGGATGTGGTGTGCTTTATCTTCACAGTTCCCTACTTGGAAATTTGCTTTTGTTCAGCAACTGTGATGATTCAGGGCTGAAGAGAGGGCTCAGTGGCTAAGAGCACTGGCTGCTCTTGCAGAGGGCCTGGATTCCATTCCCAGCATCCACAGGGTGGCTAACAACCCTTCATTACTCCAGTTCTAGGGTATCTTATACCCTCTTCTGGCCTCTGCCAGAACTATACCACATGGGTACACTTACATACACACAGGCAGTACACTCATACACATAAAATTTTTTAAAAATGAAAAATGTTTTTAGGCTTTGGGAATTGTTATCTAAAGAAGAAATCTTAGATGATCTAAGTTTTAACCCACCTCTCTGCCTTGTGGTTAATGAAAGTTGGAAAGAATACATTTCCAAGCTTTGTCAAGATCAGAAAGCCTGTATTCACTGTCATGTAAAGGTTCTGCTTTAAAAATGGAAGTAGAATCAATGGAAAAGGGGAAGTGATTACATAATTGAATGTAGGACTTGCTGCACTCTTTTACATAATTTTGGCTAGATTTCTTAGATCACTGATTTCTAACTAGGTTTTTCTGGAAATCTAAAAGTCTCAAAACAAGATTTAAATATTAATTAAAATAAACATATGGCCCAGGAAGATGGTTCAGCAAGTAAAAGCACTAACCTTGCTTGATGACCTGAGTTCAGTACCTGGAGCCCATATAAAAAGCCAGGTGCAGCCATGTGTGGTGGCGCATGCCTTTAATCCCAGCACTCGGGAGGCAGAGACAGGCAGATCTCTGTGAGTTCAAGGCCAGCCTGGTCTATGTAGTGAGTTCCAGGCCAGTTGGATCTACAGGGAGGCCCTGTCTAAAAAAAAAAAAAAGCCAGATGCAGTGGCGCACATCTGTAATTCTAGCATTCCGTTTCTAAATCGAGATGGGAGGCAGACAGAATCACCCAGAAACTCACTGGCCAGGCAGCCAGAACTGCCCAGCCAAGAAGCAGGAGCAAGAGAGACCCTGTCTCAATAGGATGGAATTCGAGAACCAACTCCCAAAAATTTTCCTCTGACCTCCACATAAGCACTACCCTGTGGCAGGAAAGAACTTGCATGCACACATAGCATTCTTTTTGTTACTCTCCAACTCGAAGAATTTAAGAGGAGAAAAATCATTGTCTTTAGGTCTGGTCACATTAGGCTAATAACTATGGATGAGTGGGAAAGTCTCAACACACTCTGTACAGCAAGTAGTCCTTGAAAGAAGTCATTGTGGTTTTGACATATAAAAATGCAATGAAATTTTTTTAAAAAAATAGAGGAATGAGGACTGGCGAGATCCTCAGCGTTAAGAGCATTGCTCTCACAGAGGACCTGAGCTAGACTCCCAGCACTGACATTGGATGGTTCAAAACTGCTTGTAACTACACCTCCAGGGGGATCTGATGCCTCTTTCTGTGGGTACCTGCACTCACATGTACATACCCACACACAGACACATGCACATATATATAATTAAAAATAAATCTTTAAAAATAGAGGTCACCAAACAAGTCAGTGGTGGACAATGAAATCAAAACTGAGTGGCAGCTGTGTTTCACTAAAGAAAGAGGAGAGGACCAAAGAGCCATCAGCAGTGTTGATTTGGAGGCCTCTGTGCACTCTTGGTAATTTCTCTTTCCTACTAAGTGTGAACACACTAGAGAGCACTGCTTGGTGGTGTGTAGGCTCCAAGTGTGTCCAGCCTCCATGGTTTGTATGCAGGACAGTCAGGTAGGCATTAAGGAAACAGAGTCACAAGACTGCCTAATTTCCTGGCAAGGAAGAAAAAAGTTGAGATTCCTCTCTTTGCCCTTCTCCTCAGCCTGCCAAGCTGCAGCCCCACACCCACATAAAGCCTCCTCAGGCTTTTCTTTTCTACATGAAGTGCTTGCTGAAGGAGGAATGGGACTGCCCAACATCTTTTCTAAAGATAATATTTTTTTCGTTATGTATCAGTCTTTAAAAGCTTTCCGATCTGTAATGTGGAAAAATAGAATCGCAACTCTCGTTCTGGCTGTGGAGAACACCTTGGTGCTGAGGTGTGACTTTGGTGCTGCTTGACTTTGAAGTGAGGTTACTGAAGCTTGTGGTTTTCATGGGTGCAGTTTCAGTTGTTTCCTCTCAGGGAGGAATCAGCCATCAGAAGAGTGGACGGTGTGCTACCTTCCTGCGTATTTAGGAAAAGAGGAGATACCATTGGATCATATAGGCTGCCCAGGAAAGCAAGAGCCATTAATTAAAAGCCAGGAGGGGCTCGAGAGCTGCCTCAGAGATTTAAGAGGCTTGCTGCTTTTGAAGAGGATGAGAGTTCAGGGCCCAGCACCCACGTGGGTCACTTTCAATGCCTGTAACTCCAGTTCTAAGGGATCTGATGCCTTCTGGCCTCCTCAAGCACCTGAACATACATGTACATACATGCACACCGACACACACAAACATACACATAAATAACAAAAATAAATCTTTTTAATAGTAAATAAGGACATACTGGGGAGCAAGGAGAGAGCCAGCAGAAGCTCTAGCCTTCCCTGGCTGGCCCGGGGCTCTCACCCACTCAGGGCCCTGCTGGTCTTCACATGCTTGGTGACCCGCTGCCTTGGGCTCCCAGCCGGGCCTGGTGTATCCCTAGGGCTGCACTTCCGAGGCGATCATCGCCCCGGGGTGTGGCTCCCCTCCAGACCCCAGGGCACAGCAGCCCTCTGGTCTCTCTGCCTTAACCCTCGCAGCCCTTCTTTTGGTTTTTCATTCCTCTGGTTTGAGGCTGTTTATGCTCGGAGGCGCCATGGTGCCAGGTTACAGTGGACGCTTAATAAATGCAAGTTGGATCCGAGCGCAGGGACTGTGGGCCGCAGACCTGGACATGGGATGGGAACGCGGAGCAGGAAGGCAGGCAGGTAGGGCCACGCCACCAGGCTGTACCTGTGGCAGATACCCAGAGGGGTTTTCCTTAGCTTCTTACTAGCAGAGATGACAGAGCAAAGGTTTTTGCAGTGCTTGGGAAGTGTCAGTCAGAATCACGGTGGGTTCACCCACTTCGGTGCAAACTTCTGAGAGCCTGGGTCCACTTTGCCATATTTGACCTACATGAGTTCAGTGCTATGTTTTTTTGTTTGTTTGTTTGTTTGTTTTTTAATTATTTATTTAATAACCACATACTTAGAAGAAGCATTTCATTAGAGTCTTTCTGAAAGGAACAATATATTCTAAAATGAAATGGAGATCTGTTTTAAAAGTGCTATGTTTTTTAACCGTGTCTTTGCCATTTCCATGGCAATGGTTACTAATCTAATTTTGAAATGTTATAGTTGAAAATTAGTGCGTTTGTGTTTGGCTTTTGTTTTGTTTGTTTAAAGATGTGTTCTTGCTAATAGCCTAAGGTGGCCTGAACTCTGCCCTCCTCCCTCAGCCTTCCAAGTGCTGGTAGTCGCCACCACACCTGACTAGCGGCTTTATTTTTTAAAGGTTTGTTTTTACTGTATAGCATTTGGCTTTCCTTTGAAATCACATTTAAGTTTTCCTGCTTTGTTGTGCTTTGCTGGTCTTGTAGTTCAGGTTTTTAAAGCCCTCCTCCCCGTATTAGAGTTAGGACAAGTCTGCACAAAATATTTACAGCACAAATGAATAAATGGATGATGGATGGATGATAGATAACAAAGACAATAGGGAGATAAACAGGTGATAGCTTTACAGTAATTGATTGTGCTACTGGGAGGAGGAGGATTTTCTTGCTGCATGAGGACTGATGTGAATCCATGGGATCTTGGATCGCCTGGGCTGCTTAGGAAGACAGAATTAGAAGCTAGAATTCAGGTATGGATATAGCTCAGCAAGGAAGGGTGCTTGCTGCCGTGGCTGACAAGCTGAGTTCCATCCCAGGCCCCACATGGTAGAAGAAGAGAACCAGCTCCAGAAAATTTCCCTCTGGTCATAGCCACACTGTGATATGTGCGCAAGTGCACACGCACATAAGACAATAAATAAATGTAATTTAAAAATTTTAAAATCTGGACTCCCCAGGTAACCTAGGACAAAAGTTATAAAGGAATAAAGATAGAAAGGACCACTAAGTGGGACAGAACCACCAAGAATCTTCAGGATCAGTAAGACCTGAGGAGCCTGACACACTGCTGTTAAGGTTACCATGAACTGTGCTCCACAAGCCATCTGTGCCCAGCTCTACGCACCAGCCATATAATCAAATGGACTTCCAGTAGAGCCAAAACTGAACCATGAGAGTTGCCAGAAGTGTAGCATATGGAAAGATTTTTCAGAAGCAGGAATGACAGCTAGAGGTGATCATGAAAATGGTACCCCACTCCCCAGAAGTCCAGAGGAAGAACAGACTTGGAAGGGGAATGCTACCCACCGTCAAGATTCTGTATCCACTTCGTCTTCTACAGTACCAGCAGCCAATGAGCAGAGAAATTCCCAGGACCACTGTCAGGATGCCAATCCCTGCAGCCCTGGGAGACAGACAGGACTAGGGACTCAGAAACATCATTCCAGATTACAGTGGAGCAATAGCCAATTTTCTGTCTTCACATGAGTTTTCATAGTCCAGAAAAGCATCTCTCAGTCCCCAAATAGTTTGCCATTCTCCACAAAGGACAACTAATAAGACCTCCAGTATCTAACACAGGACCTAGTTTAGGAGCTTTTAGTTTGTGGAGCACTACCACCTGTACAGCCCAAAGCACCCAAGTACCAAACGCAGGAGGAGCCCTAGCATCTGACCCTCATGCAGACAGAATAGTTATTGGATAGAGTGATCTTTTCTTCTCATCAGGGCTAATTCAAAGCATTTTCTACAACTCAGTCCAGAAAAAGGAAGTAGCAATGAGCACTGACTATAACTTGTATTTCTTGTAATAACCCTGGAAGATAGACACCATTTATTATCACCATTTTACCAAGGAGGAAATAAATTCAGAAGATCGGTGATCAGAGCTATCACAAGACAGAAGCAGGGTTTGAGCCTGAGGCCATCTCTGCCCTAAACTCTCCCCTGGCCCTTTGTGATCCTGGAGAGAAAAGTCTGAACCCAACTTACAACAAAGTTAAGGTATTGCTTATGAAAGTATCTAGTCCTGAGCAGCAGGATGCCATTCTGAGGAACTAGGCCAGCCTCTTGTATCCTGTGTCCAGAGACCCCTGGAAAGTATTACACTTGCCACAAAGGCCCCAGAACAGGGTTCAGGCTGTGTATGCCATGCCTGCATAGCACTTTCAGTCAGCTGTCATCTGCCTGACAGTCCACATCTCAGCATGATCAGCATGGAGTAAAGGATACTTATCTGTGACTGTGAACTTATTAAGAAAGGCTCTGCAGAGCTAAGCCATGCATAAGAAACTGAGTAGCTACAGGGAAGCTAGGTCGAATAAAGGAGAGAGTATTGCCCAGTATTACCTACCGCCGTCTCAAGGCTACCCAGACATCAAGTATATCCTGTTCAGCTGCAAAGGGGAGAGAGAGCACTGGAGGATGAGATTACTAGAAGGAAGCTCTGACCTGTTCATGTAGGCCAGTGCTCCCATTTTATAGATCAGGAAGCTGAGATCAAACAAGATTCAGACCTCCAAGCTCCTACTGTTCTATAAGCCTGCATGGCTGAAGCACCCAGGTCCAAGGCATAGGAGGGGCCCTAGTAGCTGATCCTCACTGAACACCATTTTGTACTGGGCACTGTACTAAGCACCCCACGTGTGTGCTTTGGTTTTACCCTCACACAAATCCCCTGAGGTAGGATATGTTCATTTTACAGCTGATATTAGGCTGGTAAAATGCCGGAAGACGCACAGCCAGCAAGTGGCGGAACCAGCTCGGTAATGAGCTAGACACTCCACAAGGGAGCTCTAGGATTTAGGTCAGACCCAAGTCTCCTGTTCAGTGTTTTTTCCTGCAGAAATCCGTCTCCTAAAATGAAGCTGTCACAAGGAGTATTCAATGGGTCCTCATGACTGAAGGCAGCTGACACAATTCACAGGGTGCCTGTGTTCTAACTTCACCCTGTGGTCTCCCTTTGAACATCTTGACAGTCAGAGCTCTGTTCCAGGTCTTTACACACAGTCACATTGTACTCACTACACACAAGGGACTGAGAACATAAAGCCTCAAAGAATGCCAGACACATGTGAAGAACAGCTTGGCAGGGCTCTCAGTCACCCAGACACCTGCAGCAGAATCAACTGAGATACAGTTAATGGGAAAATCCTAGGGCCCCGCTCCTGGCCTACCAACCTAGCTTCTTGGGGGCAGCACCTAGGAATATATGGTTAAGGCAGCTCTCTGGATGACTTATTCCCACTCAGCTCTTGTCCACTGAAGCTTCAAGGAGGCAGCTAACAGTCAGAGCATGTGTGTATTCCTTTTTGAGTGACTTCACATTGTTCTTCCTTGCTGTACCTACTGGCAAGTTTCAGAGAGAAATATCCTCCGACAATCTCAGAGATTCATTGCTCCAATACAGATACCCCTGTTCCCCGGCTTCCAACCCCCCTGTTTAAACAGATGGTTGAGCAAGGACCTTTCAGGATGAGTCCTGATAATGGCCTTGTGCAGTTATTTTCTTCACAGATTTCTTTCACTACCCTGCACAAAGTCATGCTGTTCCATGTACTCAATGGTTCCTTCCTTCACAGAGTGGGGTTTAGGATGTAGCTGTGCTGGGAACTATGGTGATGTCAATGGAAATGGGTATGGGTATTTTTCTTTTGTGTTGGAACCCAGCAGCATCTCTATGCTATCAGGGAAGAGACCAGAGAACTCATCTGAGCCTGTATGAACACTTTGTTCAGGATTCAAGAAAGAAAGCGTCTGCCTTCAGGCAAGGGGCTTCTTTATATGATGGTGGCAATAAGCCCCTTCTGTACTTTGTAAGCTGTTGTCGTCAACCCAACCCTGCCTTTCTAATCCCTGCTCTGAGATGTTAACTGGACTCTGCAGATCCCACTTCTTTGCCCATTTGCTCCCTTAGGGTGATCAAAGGGAGCCTGCAGGACCGGAGGAGTGGCTTCTTGTAGTTTACTTCCTGTTCTGGTCAGCCTCACCCCAGCAGCAGCTTTTCACATGATCAGTCAGCCCAGGCACCAGCTCTATTTCTGGCTCTCAGAGCTAGCCTCTTCATGTCCCCACCAGCTGACTACCCCAGAGTCCTGAGTACACAGGCGCCAGCCAAGAGAAATCCCTCTTCAGTTACGTGGATTCCATTTTTCTAGGTTCTCCCCCCTCCATTCCAGGTTCTAATGGACACCCCCCCCACACACACACACACTTCTGCCTATTTATTTCCTTAGTCCCAGGGACAGAAGCAGCATCCTGTGGTCACTACTTTGCCTCTTCAGGTTCGGCACTTGCTTGACTAATTCCTCATACTAAAGATGACACCTGATTCCTGACTAGACCCCGAGAGTAACTGCTCAAGCCACTACCTTCACCAGCTGGGGCAATACACCACAAAGGGGACTCAGCTTTAGCCTACTGAGCTGATGGCTCCTGCCTCCAGCTTCCAGCTGGCAGTCAGATATACTGATCTCTGCCCTCGCCTCTCTTTGAATGGGATTGTGCAAATATTTGCTTCTGTTGGCCCATAGCTTGGTGCTTCATAGGCAAATAGACCTGTATTCAATCCCAGCATTACCACATCCTATTGCACATAGCCAAGCTTCTGTAAGCCTTTTTCCACATATAACACAGCAGGATGGCACGGGTGTCACCACGTGTGGGATGAACTGAGGTAATGTGTGCTAATGGAAAAGAATATCCTAGCCTTCCATTAGTTTCCCACTTTCTGTTGGTGAGACACAAAGATGATGACATACCATCTTCACGCAAATAGAGGCAATGTCCAGGGGACGCAACCAGAGAGAAGACTCCTGGACTACATGAGAGATAGAGCTCTATCTAAAAGAAGAGCCCATGGAGCTGCCCTATAGACACTGAAACAATACCACGTGCAATGTACCCCTGCTTTAAAAAATTAGCATATTTTTATTCTTGAGACAATTCAGTAGCATATATCAGTACCCTTGCCTTCCCAGCTGGCCATGCTAAGGTATGAGAGAATCCACTCCTAGCCAGAATCCATGGATGGATTCTACATCTTGCTAACTGGTTGAATCTATAAAAGATTTTCCAACAGCTCTTTCTAAAAAGAAAGCAGGTCTTCAGGGGTTCTGAACAGACTACGTAAAAGGCAAGCTAAATAAAAGCCTGGTTCCTATTGTCCTGCTGGGGTTGGTGCTCAGTTTCTCTTCCCAACACCACACCCTTGCCTATTCCCAGCACATGGCACATGGAGAGTGTGTCCCATAGCCTGTGTTCCTAACAGCACTTGCATTTGCTGAAGTTTCTCTCCTGCCTAACTGACACTGGACTCTGAGCCTTTTCAAAGATATCAAAGTATTTTCCCTTGTCCACACTAGCTCTTTGGCAACTTAACTATTCTGTCTGCATAGCACCTGCAGGAATCTGAGGGGAGCTGACAGAACACACTTAAGAAATGAGGAGTCCAGATCCTGGACAGATGTTTCCAAGCTTGGGAACCTACAGCTAGGGCCAAGAATGCAGACAAAAACAGATCCAAATTTTCTCACCTCAACCTCTCTGCCTGTTTGGCCCCAGAAAAGTGCAAATGAGGCCCTTATAGGACTCCTAAGTCCTCTCTCTATGGTGCCAGTGTTTTTACTTTCTGGGGAGATAAACACTAGATAGGCATGTGCCAGTGGAAGTCAGCAGGCTGTGTCAGCAAATGGCAAACTGGAAGTCCCAGAGGGTCTGCTTTTGGAACTTACTCTTCAGTTGTGATGTAAGAGTGGCCATGTCCTTTCCTGGGGTAACCATAGTAAGCCTCTTCTCGTGGCATCATGAGGGATCCACAGACAGGACACCTAAAGAAAGGGCAGATGGGCAATGCTTAGTGTGTCCAAAGCATCTTCCCACATCTCAAAGACCCAGAGACCATCCCTGCACACCTGGTTCTCCCTGTGAGGATTCATACTTCCTTCTTTCACTAACTTTAAGACCTTTAGAAATAATTCAGATTTCCAACATCTTTGACTTAGAGGAAAATGAAGTTATAAGAAGAAACTACAAATGAAGGCAAAACACTTTAAAACTGAGTTATGTTTGGAGGAGGTGATCTTTATTTGCCTCCATTTGGATTCTATACCATAAACTCAGAAAGAAAGAAATAAAAAGCATTTTTATCTATTCTTTCTCTGCCTTTGCTGGCCGAGGGTAGCAGTTAAAACAAGAGGCCAGTGAGATGACTCAGTGGGTAAAGGCACTTGCCACATGAGCTTGGCAACCTAACTTGGATCCCCAGAACCCATACAGAGGTGAAAGGACAAACCGACTCCACAGAGTTGTCCTCTAATCTCCACACATGTACTGTGACATGCACCCCCCCATATGTACACACACCCCAATAATAATAATAATAATAATTTTTTAATTAGAATAAGTTATATGAGGCATTATTTATCTCCAGAGTTACTACTATCATCAATTCCTGGACAAACAGAACAGCACAATGAGATGTCTGTTTCCCAGAATGCCCCCAGCCTGAGCTTGGCCAGGCTGTATCTGCAGAGTGACTAAGCAAAGCATCTCCCAACCCCATTTTTCAACCAGGAAAACCATTCTTGTTGGCCAAGTGCATGTCATTTAAAACAAGTGGAGAAAGCCCAGGGCCTGACTTCATCTAGCAATTTGTTTCCCTCTAACCTAATTCAATTTCGACTTCTCCCTAGTTCAAGTCTCACAGTTAGGAGTTAATAGTTAAAGTGAGCTCATTAAAAACCAATAGCAGACGCTTTTCTTGTTGCTGTTATTGTATATTTTTCTTCCCTCTTACTGTTTTTGTGAATTTCAAAAGTTTGATCCCCATGGAATTACATTAATGAGCTCCAATTTGAACAACAGGGAAATGGAGAGCGAAGCAGGGATTTTTTTTTTTCATTACATGACTCCTTCCCATGGGGGAGGGCATCATTTCGTATGTAATTTTCCCTTCCCAAGTGCAAAAAGAAAATTACAGTTGAGTTCATGGATTATCTCAGGTGGGTGATGTAAGGGTGAACCCTGTGCTCGGAATGACAGACAAGAAACTCAATCTTGCATTAAATTGTTTTTGTACATAGCTACTTCAAGCTCAAAGCCTTAGCAAATGGTTAGGGGCAAATGAACCTCAACCCACTCAAACCAAGAGACTCTCCTTTAGGTGACAGACTGCATCGAGTTGCTGTTCTTCTTGGCAGCCTTGGAAGAGCGAGGGAATATTCAGGATGAGACTGTGAACCTGTAGAAGTTAGAGATTACAAAGACTGGGGTGCGATTCTGCTGACAGTCACACATCAGGGAAGCACTGAGGGAGGGGGAAGTCCACTAGCATTGCCAAGCCCTTTTCTGGGAGAAATCAGATTATGTAGGGGTACTGAGAAGACAACACTCTTACCTTTCTGAAGACAGTCCTCTGCCTGCTGATGGGCTAGCTGTGCGTGTGTGTGTGTGTAGATTGCTTCTGTGGCTCTTAATCTTTAAGGGAAATTTTTTTTCCCTTGATCTTGAGTCCCATGATCGTCATGAGTTTGGATTCTTGATGGGTCGTCTGTGATTGCTTATATGGCATGAAAGGAACCAACTTCATTCTAGCCTTAGGAAAAAAAAATCACAGCTCACCATGGACTTTGTTTTCCCCAATTCTAATGCTTATTATTATTATTATTATTATTATTATTATTATTGGTCTTTTTGAGACAGAGACAGGGTCTCCCTGTAGCCCCAGGCTGGCCTTGAACTCACAGAAATCCACCTGCCTCTGCCTCCTGAGTGCTGGGATTAAAGGCGTGCACCACCACTAATGCATCATCTTTAAGGAAGTCATTTATTTGTAAGTTACCAGACAAAATACAGGTTTTCAGTTAAAGCTGAGCTTCAGATAAACAACAAATATTTCTGTCCTATATATCATGCAATGTTTTTACTACACACATATCTCACATACTGCATGGGACATCATTACACTAAAAAATGTTATGTGTATGAGCAGAGTATGGTGGTTCATGCCTGTAATACAGCACCTTGGAGGCTGAAGCAGGAGGATCTCAAGTTTGAAGCAACTTGGCCGATACGGTTAAACCCTATCTCAGAAAAAGTGTGTTGTGTGTGTCGGGGCGTGGGGGCAGTGGATATATGTATTTAGTTGTTTATCTGAAATCCAAGTTTAACTGGAGGTCAGGTTTGAGTGACACACATCTTTAATCCCATCACTTGGGAGGCAGAGACAGGTAGATCTCTGTGAGTTCAAGGCCAGCCTGATCTACATAGTGAGTTTCAGTTTAGCCAGGGCTCCACAGTGAGATCCTGTCTCAAATAATAATGAAACAACAACTAAGTTTAACTGGGTGCCCCTATTTCCCCCTAAACAGTTGAAGAGCCTGTAGGCCAAGATCCAGAAGCACCTATCTAGTCCTACTTTCTCATGTCCAAGAAGAGGAAATAGAAGGTCCCCAAATCCTCTGAGTTTCCTTGAGTTCTTTTTGGTAGCCCTGGGTAAACTATGAGTGTTCATGCATTTGCAAGAGACAGATGACATTTTCCTTTTTGAGGTGAACCTGCTTAGACTCTCACTGAAACCAGGGATAGTTCTACTTAATGTCATAACCTACTTTGAGAGTCATGTGTGGAGCTCCATACATTTTGATAGAATGCAGTAGTCACCTTTGATGACCAGCTCTCCATGGTAATTATGGATAAACAAGATAAAGCAAAAACCCCACCAGAATGAAGGAATACAAGAGTCCTCATCAGTTATGGTGACTGACTGCAAAGATCGCCCATCACATCTCAGGGCCATGTCCTTCTCAGTCCCTGACTTTGCAATGTTCAGGTGGAGCTACGGACAAAAGCTTGCTGTGTGTGAGGGAAATTAGCCCACTGGAAACTGCGCAGTCATCACTAGAATTGTCAAGAGACAAAACAGAGAAAGAAGAGGGAATCCTTATTAAATGAGACATTTTCTGAAAAAGACAGAAAATTTAAACTGGGATCTGAATGACAGGAAGAAGGTGGCCATGAAAAGATGGAAAAGAAGAGTTGGGAATTTAGTTCTATGGCAAAGCATTTGTGAAGCCTTAAGGTCCACCCCTAGCCCTGTTTAAAAAACAAAGGAAAAACATTTCAGATGGAATAGCCAAAACAGAAGCACTGAGACAGAATGACAGAATATGAGTTGGGCTCCCAGAACTGGAGTTGGACCAGGAGATGTTTCTTCCTTTTCTTCTTCTTTTTTCTTTTCCTTTATTTATTTTTAATATATTTTTAAATTTTCTTATTTGATGTGTATGAATGCTTTGCCTTCATGTATGTAAGTACACCAAGTTCATGCAGTGCCTGCAGAGGCCAGAAGAGGGTGTTGGATCCCTCTGAGCTGGAGTTTTGAATGGTTGTTAGCCAGCATATGGGTGCTGGGAATTGAACGTGGGTCCTCTGGGAGAACGAGTGTTCTTAATTGCTGTGTCATCTCTCCAGCCCCCCCCACCCCCCTTTTTTTTTATTTTTTGAGGCAGGGTGTCACAAAGCCCAGGCTGGCCTTGAAATCACTATGAATTGAGAATGACTTTGAGCTCCTGATCTTCCTGCCTCTGCCTCCCAAGTGCTGTGATTACAAGCACGTGCCACCATGCCCAGTTTGGATCAGGAGATTTTATACAGAAGTTGGAAAGGCTATAAGTCTATGGTGTCATCAGATTTGGAGATAGCCACTTCAACCTGAACATCAGGGTTATGTTTGGTGACTCCCAGAAAAACCAACTAGGGGTGATTGCTGGTCTACAGAGAAAGCTGCAGTTCTGAACTAAGAGGCCCAAGGTTTGCACTCAGCTGGTATCTATGACCAACCTGGGCCCTTAAATGATTAGGGTGAGACCATAGATCACGGAGGTGCTGTCTTAAATCTCAGGATGGAATGAAGCTCCTAAGTCTCACTCCAGTCCTCTGGTGACTTGATTCAGAAGGCTTGGGCATGTCCTGGCATCATTCCAGGGTAGGGATATCAAGACAGCAGTCATCAACCCCTCCTAGAGAGGGGCTCTACGAACAAACTCAGCATCTGACCACACTGCGGCCTCTCAGGTGTCTACTCAAGTTAGTCTGCTTTCTACAACTCGCAGGGCAGCCATCACTAGCTCTTCCATAAGCATGTCTCTGGGACTATGTGTGGTTTGCGCCGCTGAGGTACTCATTTCCTTAGAATTACAAACAACAGAGTCTCCAGTCTGAATTGCCTGCTCCTCATCTCTTCAATTGAAACCTCTGAACACCCCAGGGCACTCATCTAAAAAACTAAAAAACTGAAAAAAAAATTTTTTAAAAAGTGAGGCTTAAGGTGTCTGCTCCACAGGATCATTGTGAGAGTTAAACAGGATAATGCTCGCACAGCATGTGCTTGGCCATAACAGAGTGAAATGTTCCAGTGAAGCTGTCCTCAGCCCCAACTCAGAAGGCTTGGCCACTGGCCTACCTTTGTCCAGGTTAGAAATTGCACTCCTGCACCTCCCTGGCCACTGACTGATTCTCTGTTGCCACCTAGTGGGCACTGTTCCCCTTGCGCCACAGGCCCATTTCATGAAGGGGCTTAGAGTATCTTTGATTTTTCAGCCATGTCTTAGAGTGCTAGGAGGGGTGGGGCTGGGGGTGGGGGGCTCTTTATTGGTCGTCCTTGAGGCGCAAAGCCGTCCTCGTTACTCCCTCATAAGATTGTGAGCCTTTGCGCTCGCTCTCACACCCCCCGCAAAGACATTGCTATCAATGTTGGTTGATGCTGGCGCCTTTTGGAGGAAGCTGAGTGGAGGAGCAGCCCTTGCAAGGCAGAGAGACAGGTGAATAGCTCAGTGGGGACTCAGGCAAGTGTCGAAAGAAAGACTCCTCCCCTAACGCGATTGGCGGGGAATCCCAGTTTCCACCGCTTATTACTAGAGCCATCTCTGTAAGTTGCTTCTCCTTCTGATCTTCAGCGTCCTCATCTAAAAAATGAGAAGAAGAATAATTTCAGAATTGCCAGAAGCAATGGAGACGAATGTAAATCGTCAAGCGTAGTGCCTGAAACGTTATTGAAACTGGAGAAAGGCTGGTGTGGGTCCTGCAGACCAGCAAGCACTTGGAGAAAGAAGCCAGGTAAGCCTGAGCCTAAGCACTCAGGACCACTGTTAAGTGTCAATCAGACCAGAAGTCACTGCCTGGACAGAGAGGTTCTGATAGTGTCAGGACAGTGGCAAGGTAGATTCTGGAGCAGACACAGGCTCTCTGGAAGAGCCTAATGGGGGAGCCCTGTCAGACTGGAGGACCACAGAGCCTGTCTTTCCTTCCTCGGACACCCAAGTAACAGCACCCCTGTGGGAGTCAGTGGACCCCCTTAAGGAGTGGGAAGGCCACCATCAGCTCCCACACCATTAGAAAGGTGTTTATGTGAGCTGGCCTCAGCCCAACACATGCACAAAAGCTTGCTCACAGGTGAGACACACAGCCCAGTTCCTAAGGTGAGCAGAGAAGATACCGAACTATGGAAAACATTTGGGAAACAGCAATCCTAGAAGCAACAGTGTGTTGTGTTCTGGACTGGCTCAACGCTGGATTGGTGACATAAAGGACAGATAGGAGAGAGCTCGGATTTTGAAGTCTGAGCCAAATGCTTATGCCAATATTGACTGGTTATGTATCTTTGGGTATAGAAGACTGTCAGGATGAAGCTCTTCATCTGTAAAATGGAACACAGCCTCTCTCAGGGAAGCTGATAAGTCACATCTGCTGAGTCAGACATCATGTAACTCTTTTATCAGTTGGTTATAAGCAGCAGAAATTTGAATCTGATTACTTAAAGAAATTAAAGACAAATTACCAAGGTATCCTATAGAACTGAAGGTACTTAGTAAACCAGGACTTAATAATGGTCAGATGTGGTGGCACACATTTATAATCTCAGAACCTGAAAGGCTGAACCAAGAAGACAGGGAGTTCAGGACCAGCCTAGACTACATAGCAAGATTCTTCAAGCTATTACCATCACAGTGAAACCAGCTTTAAGGATGTTCATCTCTGTGCATAAGACTCAGATTCTGTGGGGAATCTTGCCTAGCTTGGGTCTCAGAACAAGACCTGCACTGTATGCAGTGACTTGGGGTGGCAGAGAGGGTTAACAGCTGTCAAGGCTGCTGATGATGAAGGAAAAATTCTCCAGAAGGTACCAGGAAAAGACGCAAGAGAAACAAACAGCTGCCTCTACTTCAAGCAGACAGTGGCTGCTCGGTTATACTAGGTTTATTAAGCCAGAGTTTGCCCCTGAGATGTTTTCCTGGTCTTTACTCTTTCTTAAAAAGTCATGTAGAAAGAACTGAATTGTCTATCTGGAAATCCTGCTGGAGGGAAGGGAAGGCTGCCAGCGACTCTCTGTTGACATCCCACCCTCCCACTTTGCTGCACCATACCAATGTTATCTGCTGACAACTTCCACATCTTCCAGTTCCCAAGTTACCCTAGTGTTGGAGTTATGGGTAAAAAGTGCCTCACAAATGTGAAGACCTGTTGATCTCCAGAATCCATGGTGGAAGAAGAGAATCAGATCTGCAGGTTGTCTTCCAACTGCCACATGTGGCCATGGTGCTCCAGCCCCACAATAATAATTAATTAAAAATATTTTTAAAAGAAGTTTAAAAAGCAACAAACAAAACCAAAACAACAAGTGTTTTCTTTCTCATATGTGGATCCTAATATGGATATATGGACACAAATCTTTAGATTTGTATGTTTAACTTGGAGTACCTATAGAAGCCAAGAAACTAGACAGGAACCACTGGGGAAGGGAAGAGCTTGAGGGAGGGGGAGATAGTAGAACACAGGTGATGTGAAGGGGGTAGGGACTAATGAGGAGTAATGTTTAAGTTGGGAGGGGGATGGGAGGGCAATGAACAAGAGGGAGGTGGAGAGGGAGAACTAATATCAAGATGTTTGGAAAAGCTGTATGGAACCTATTATTTTATAAACATATATATATATATGTGAACTTCAGTGGCGTTACCTTACATGGGGGATAATGTTCCCATGCTATAGGTTGCCAAATCAAAAGCCCAGAACCAGGTGTGGGATACCTCCCCTCCATTTGCTGGCCAGGGGAGACGGTATCCCAGAGATCTCCCAAAATAATACAGGGTATTGCCACTGGTCTTAGTTTCCCACCAGAACTTGATAGTAAGACCCTCATGCTGAAAATCCCAAATACTTTTATCACAAAACTTGGAGAAGTCAAGTTGGTACTGACCTGGATGCCTCTTCTTTGCTGGATAGCTAGGGTGCTATGCAGACTGTTGGGGGAGAAAACTCACCAACAGTCTTATCTAGCTGTGAACTCTGCCAGCTGTGATATCAATCAGCCTGGCAAGATATGTCCATGAGTGCAATAGTGGCATGATTGTTATGGGAGTAAGCAACTGCCTTCTCCTTGAATCTAAGGCCTGCTCCCAGGAGGAAACTCATGCCTGGGCTGTAAATATTGCCAAGAACCCATGGCTGGGGAGCTTATGGGACCCTAGGGGTGAACCTACTACTACTATTTTGCTAAATGGACACAGTATCTAACTGCCTTTCATA
>NW_008354174.1:539819-542098 GCF_000622305.1 Nannospalax galili | reverse complement strand
TATATATATATATATATATATCTTTACCCACAGATTAGTTCAGCTCTTTTTCCTTATCATAAAATAACTTTTACGCAGTGGATTGCAGTCCATACAGAGATTCTTGACTGGTCAAATGTAGAGAACAAATGTCTATGGAGTGCTCAGCCATAAATGGAATATCTATATTGCACTCCCTCCCGAAAAGCCTCAAGAAACATCATGGAACATGTGGTAGAAAGACTGTATGCATCATGGAACATGTGATGGAAACACTGTATGAGCCAGAGGTTAGGAAGGACTGGGGTGAAACTCTGTCTTCTAGACATCAGACCATTGCACTCATGAAATCTTTCCAGACATGGCTGCCTGCAAAAAGCCAGTCAACATTCTAACATGGATGAGCGAGGGACACACAAACCCCCAACCCTAGGTGAGGAACTACTGATAGTGGTTGGCTGCTAGGGGAAGGAGAGTCAGTTTTCTTTAGGGGTGTAGTTTCTAGTTGGTTGACCATGCTATAGTGGATGCCCCACACCCATGCATATGTGGACAGCACTAACTGGGCTCCATGGGTTATTTTTAAAAGAGGACACGAAGTTAGGAGTGGATGGGGGCAGGGATCTGGGAGGAGCTGGAGAAAGAGAGGAATGTGAATATGATGGAAATATACTGTATGCATGTATGAAATTCTCAAAGAAAAATAAAAAATAATATATTAAAAAATAACACACAAGTATAATCATGCAGGGAAATGTGCAATCTCAGATACCCATTCCCAAAGCTGCCTGTTGGTTCATTCCAGAAATCATGACTAACAGTAAGAGCAAACCCTTGCCATGTGCTGGTCATAGTTCTAATTGCTTCCAATATATTACCCTTCAGAACAATCCTGGGAGACACAGATAGACACTGTTGTATCACCATCTCTTTTTAGCAGATGAGAAAATGGACCAGTTGAACAAATGCACACAACTGGGGTGAGGAGGGACAGGGCTGTAAATCTAGCTGCATTGGCTGTCAAATGGAGGCCCCTAAGATCTCTGCTTTACTGCCTCTCACTTGTCTTCATTCCTACCACAGCCAGAGGTTCTCAGCAGGCCCCAGTGGCTCCCCAATGAAAGTTCTGTCTTCCTAAGTAAGCCTCTGAGACCTTTCTCTTTCCCTCTCCTTCCTTCCCAACTATGCCAAGTGGTGCAGGCCCCTCTTGCTCACCAGACTCTCTAGGATAAGTCTTTGGGGTCCCCTATCCTGTTCGCTGTATATCCCGAAGAGTGAAAAAAACTGGTTTCTTTTTTTTTTTTCCTTCTTTTTGAGACAATGTTTCACTATGCAGCCCTGGTTGGCATAGAACTCACTATACAGACCAGGCTGGCCTCACAGAAATCTGCCTGCCTCTGCTTCCCAAGTACTGGGATTAAAGGCATGTATCACAATATCTGGCTTATTTTCCTTGTTTTTAAGAAAATAAGAAATGACATCTGTCACTTAAAGAACATGACCTGCACATTGATGCACATACAGGTTACTTCACTTGGTTTTCATGAGGCCCATTCTTAATACTAGGTCCATTTTTACATGGGACCAAGGAGGTTTAGGGAGCCCACGGGTAGAAAGGAAACAGGAAGCACAGCAGTCATGTGCTCGTCTTGTTCTGTCCTCTACCTTCTCCTCCAGCATCTGCCTGTCTCATCCTTACACCCCCTCAGCACCAGGTACGTTTGCAGAAAAAAAAAATAAAAGCTTAAATACTGTTATTAATTCAAATCAAGTATTCTAGGTTCAAATACCTTCTTTTCTATTTTGATTACAAGTTTCCTTGATTCCTTATACTTTCTGTTCTATGAAATCATGAATTCAACTCCCCATGACCTAAGTTCACCTTTTTAGAGTGGTTGAGAGAGGTGAAGTAATTTATGTACAAAGGATTTCAAAACCTTCAAGTGACTTCACAATCCTGTGCTGACATTTTGCCTTCATCTTTGTTGATAACTCACAGCCCTGGAACAGAACAAGGATCATCCACACTTGTCCTTTTCAGTCTAGAAATTAAAAAAAAAAAAAAAAAAACCAACTGTCTGGAAATAGTACAACAAGTAACACAGACCCCACACTAATGCAAACTGATGTAAAAGAAAGGCCCACCCACGGTCAAACATCAAAACTAGAAGACTGCCATTTCTGTGAGGTTCTTCCGAGTCTCGGTCTTTTCTGTGTGCAATAAATATGCAAGTGTATAATAGGTGGCTACATTTTTTTTTTAAAAAAAGAACCTGCCTTAGTTCATTTATATTCCATAT
>NW_008354174.1:523299-539623 GCF_000622305.1 Nannospalax galili | reverse complement strand
ATACTTTCATTTACCTTTATTTAAAATATTTTCCTATGTTCTAGAGATCATTATTTAAAATTATTTAATATATAAGCAGTTTGCCTGCATGTATGTTAGTGTACCATATGCATTGATTGAATGCCCTCAGAAGCCAGAAGAAGGCATTGGACCCCCTGTAACTGGAGTTACAGATGGTTGCTGGCCACTACCATGTGGGTGCTGGGAACCAAACCCAGGTCCTCTGCAAGAGCAGACAGTGCTTTTAACCACTGAGCCATTTATCCAGTCCCAATAGAGATTTTTTAAGTTTATTGGAACTGAAGACATGGCTCAGAAGTTAGGAGCATGTACTACTTTTGCAAAGGACCTGACGTCAGTTCTTAGCATCTATGTTGGGAGACTCACAATTACCTGTAACTCCAGTACCAGGGAATATAGCACTGTCTTCTGGCCTTCATGGTCATCTGCACTCATGTGCACATACCCACACACAGACACACATGCACATACACATGATTTAAAAATAATATAATAAATCTTTACATTTTTTCTTACAGAGCTAGGGAGATGAATCAGTTAAGAGCATTGGCTGTTCTTGCAGAAGACCCAAGTTGGAATCCCAGCACCCACATGGCAGCTAACAACCATTGTAACTCCAGTTCCACGGGATCTGGCAACCTCTTCTGTCCCTCTTGGGTACTGCATGACATGGGTACACTAACACACATACAGGCAATACACTCATACACATAAAATAAAAAATAAATTAAAAAAAATTAAAAAGAATTTTTTTCTTACATTCATTTTTTTCTTTTTAAAATATACTTATTTTAATTTTAAAATCTGTTCTTTGACACATTCATACAGATATACAATATATCTTGATCCTACCTACCCCTCACTACCACTTCTCACTCCCCCTGAACCCTTCCACAGATCCCCCTCCTATTTTTCTTATATACTTGTTTTATTTTTATGTGTATGTGTATGTGTGTGTGTCTCTGTGAGTATATGTCACATGGGTGCAAATGCCCTCAGAGGCCAGAAGGGGGAGTCATATCTGCTGGAACTGGAGTTACAGATGGTTGTTAACCACCATATGGGTGCTGGGAATTGAACTCCTGTCCTCTGCAAGAGCAACCAGTACTGTTAACTGCTGAGCCATCTCTCCAGCACCCCCTCATATTTTTATGTCTTCTCTTCCTCCTCCTCCTCCACCCACCCACTGAGTCCAATTACTGCTGTGTCCTATGCACATGGGTGTGGGACCATTCACTGGAACATGGACAACATACCAATGACCACATTTCCAAAGGAAAAATTGCTCTTCCTCCCCCAGCAGCCATGTTCAGTCAATAGGTTCTCAACTAGGGTAAGGGATGAGCTCCTTCCCTATCCATGCTGGAATGTTAACTGACTAGATCCTGGACAGGTCTTGTGCAGGTAACCACTGCTGCTTTGAGTTCATGAGTCCTGAGGACAGAATTTCACAACACTCCTCTCCAATCCCTGGCTCTTATATTCTTTCTGCGCTTTCTTCCTCGGTGTTCCCTGAGCCTGGGGACAGTTGCTATAGATGTCCTATTTAGGGATAAGCACTTAACAGCTGCTTATTCTCAGCACTATGATCAGCTGTGAGCTTCTGCATGAACAACAGTAGTAGATTACCCCCCTAGGGCCTATGATCTTCCCAGCCAAGGGCTTTTGACCAAGTTTCCAAGTACCAGGCATGAATTCCCTCCTGTGGAGCAGGACTCAAGTCCAATCAGAAAGCAGTTGGTACCCCATGTCCCAGTTTCATTCTGTGGCTGTGATAAAATACTCTGATCAAAAGTGACTTCAGAGAAGAAAGGATTTATTTTGTCTTATACTTCCAGGTCACAGTCTACCATTAGGGAACTCAGGGCAGGAACCTAAAGGCAGGGCTTTCTTGCTAATCCACACAGTATTACCTCTGGCCAAGTAACTCACTTCAAAGCCAAAGAAGTACAGCAGGAACCATGGAGGAGGTTTGCTAACCAGCTCGTAGATTCATGCTTAATTAGCTTTGTTATGCAGGCCAGGACCACCTGCTGAGGGATGGTGCCACCCAAAGTAGGCTGAGCCCTCTTTCATCAATTAATTGTCAAGACAATTCCTCACAGACATCTCTACAGGTCAGTCTGATTGAGACAGTTCTTCAATTGAGGTTTTCCTCTCAGATGACTTTAGGCTACATCAAGTTGACAAAGCTAATTAGAGCCCTCTATAACAGTTATGCCACTGTTGCACTAGTGGGTACATCTTGCTTAAAAAGTCAGAATTATAGCATGGTCCAGTGCTAGAAAAGTCAATGATCTGTTTTCTTCCCCAGTAGCCTACATAGAACATTGTGGCACTATGAAATCTAGTCAGCAGGGAGGAAATTTCCCAGTCATTTCCAGCTTCATTTCTCTGTGTCTTGAAACCAAAAGTATGTGATGTTTTCAGCAATAAGGTCTTACCATCTAGCTATGGTGGGCAACCAAAAGCAATGGGAACAGCCCATATTGTTTGGGAGACCTCTGGGGCCTCTATGATCAATAATTCATAGAAAGGAATCCCAGGCTCAGCACTGAGATTTACATTTAATAACCCATGTCTTCTGGGAACAGCATTGTCCACATATACAGGGTACTCCATTCAAACTCCTTCCTTTAAAAAAATATTTCAAAATTAATTTATAAAGTAGTGGGTTACCATAGGGCTTTTTCGTACATCCTTAGTTTTGGTTAACACACACACACATACACACGCACACACACACACACACACACACACACACACACTGCCCCTATCCCTGCTTCAACCTTTAATCCCTAACCCCTACTATTCCTCCTTCTAATTCCATTTGTGTTCTATTATCATTTCCCTCCATTAAGGGCCTCTTGCCTTTCCCCTTCTCATGGGCCTTTTCTAGGTTCCTGACCTCTACAGACACCCCATGTGCAAACACACAAATCTGAAAATTCTAAGCTGGGATCTACATATGAGAGAGAACATGTGGCATTTGTTTTTCTGGGCCTGGGTTATTTCATTTAGTGTAATATTTTTTAGTTCCATCCATTTTCTTCCAAATTTCATTTTTCCTTAGAGATGAATAAAATTCTGTAAGTATATGAATCATTTCACTATCCATTAATCAGTTGATGGACATTCAGTATAATTCTGTTTCCTAGCTACTGTGAAAAGGAACATGGATGAGCAAGTACCTCTGTAGTAGGATATGGAGTCTTTTGGGTACATACCCAGGAGTGATATGACTGAGTTATATGGTAGTTCTATTTTTAGCTTTTTGAGAAATAATTTCCAATTTGTATTCTGCCAACAGTGGATAAACGAAAGATACCAGAAGCCAAGAACTCAAACATGAACGGTGTTTGCCAAAGACACAGCAGCAGGGTCCAGTTTGAGCTGTGTTTATTCGAAGCACTTCTAAGAACTGGGCTCTTGGACAGAAATTGAACAGAGAAACTTCTGGAATTTCTACTTGAGAAGCCTCTGAACCACACAGTCTGTCCTCCTCACCTGACTTCATCTTCAAGTTCCAGGCAGCCAAGGAAGCTGGGGCATCTGTGACACCTGAAGAGAGCACTCAGTGCTCTGCAGAGTCTCCCCGTGAGATGTGAGATGTTCCTCTTTCTACTCATACCAAGCAAAACTGATGCTTGAAATCAATGTCTCGGGTGCAGTGGTTCTCTGATCTTCTCACATGATGCCTTGGCCTACCTTGGAGCCATCACCCTTACCCCCTCCACCTGGCAGAGGTGTTGTACACAAACCTGAGGAACACTTTGACTTTGAGGTTATGCAAGTGGCTGTTTGCTAATAGGTATCAGTAACTGGGTCAACTGCGTTTACATGAACCCATGTACACACACGTACGAAAGAAGTCATGGGGCTGGAGAGCTTAAGAACACTTGCTGCTCCTCCAAAGGATGCGTGTTCTGTTCTCAGCATCCAAATGGGGGCTCACTACCAGCTGTAATTCCAGTTCCAGGGCCTCCAACGCCCTCTTCTGATCTGCACGGGCATTGCATGACATGAGTGCACTTACATACATGAAGGCAATACACTCATACACACAAAAATAAAAATAATAAATGAAATATTTTTTAAAAAGAAAGAAAAGGCCTAGTAACTCTTTGGCCACTAGAGGGAGGACATGTAGCATGTTACTGAGCACTTTACCAGCAAAGGGCCCTCCGCTTCATTTGGTCACTCATACATTCACTTTATATTATTGTACAGCCAGCCAAACACTGGAGATTAACATGAATAGAGCAGGCACGATAAAATGGCTCAGAGGCTAAAGGCACCTGCCGTCAAGCCTGATTGTCTGAGTTCAATTCCCAGAGCGCATATGGTAGAAGGAGAAAATTGACTCCTGCAAGTTGTCTTCAGACTGGTAAATACACACAACACATGCACGTGCATACACACACATACACACAGAATTTAAGTGAATGCAGTAACATTAAAAAAAACCCACAAAACAAAAACCAGCCTTTTTTTTTTTAAAAAAAAAAGATTTTTAAAAGATATTTTTTATTCATTATTTTTATTTTCTCTGTATGAGTATATTGCCTGCATGTGTGTAAGTGCACCCATGTCGTGCAATGCCCGCAGAGGACAGAAGAGGCCTTCAGATCCCCTGGAACTGGAGTTACGGACAGTTGTTAGCTGCCATGTGGGTGCTGGGATTAAAACCTGGGTCTTCTGCAAGAAAAGCCAGTGTTCATAACTGCTGAGTCATCTCTCCAGCCCCGCCAAAGGGATTTTATTTTATGTGTATGAGTGTATTGCTTTTGTGTATGTAATTGCACCTGTGTCGTGAAATGCCATCAGAGGTCAGAAGAGGATGTCACATCCCCCCTGGAACTGGAGTTATGGACAGTTGTTATCATGTGGGTGCTGGAAACCAAACCCAGGTCCTCTGTAAGAGCAGCCAGTGCTCTTAACCACTGAGGCATCTCTCCAGGCCCGAATCAATTATCTCTTATCAGCCCTCCTTTCTGGACTGTGAACAGCTAGCAATTACGTCTTTTAGGCTTTTTAGCATCTAATATACATGAGCATGGCCTAGTGCCAAGCTTGAATGTTGATGAGTGAATGAGTGAATAAGTGAATGAAGATCTTATAAAATGGTCAGGTCTGGGGCTGGAGAGGTGGCTTTGTGGTTAAGAGTCAGTAGTACTCATGCAGAGGAACCAAGTTTGGTTCCCAGCACATCAGACACTTCATAACTGCCTGTAACTCTAGATCTTGAGGGTCCTTTGCCCTCTTCTGACCTCCACAGGCACCTGCACTCACATGTACAAACCCCCACACAAATACACATGCATATACATTAGTAAAAGGGCAAACTGGAGCTAGATAGTAAAGGTCTCCTGCCTCTGGGCTTGTTGCTTCCTCCTCATCAATGTGTAGATGAACTTGATGATCCATAGCTCTGGGGTTTTCAGGGGCCTGAACCCTACACTTTCTCCTCAGAATATATAAGCTAGAGACAAGACAGCAGATAGAGGTTTACATGAGGGATCTCCCTGACTTTAGGCTATAGGTTTTTTAAAACTTTCCATTTTGACTTCACACTAGAGAACTTGAGCAACAATCCAAGATTAGATAATTGCCTAGGTGTCACTCAGATGAACAGAATGTAAAGCATTAGGACTGAGCTCCATCAAATTTTTATGTATAGTGGGAATAGAAAACTACTGACAGCTGGGTTCCCTTAGAGGATTACAAACTTGACCTTGTTTCAGAGTCACCCAAGTGGCCTGTCAAACATTTTCACTCCTCAGTCACACTCTCACTCCCAGACCCCAGACATCTTGGGCCCAGAAATTGTGTATTTTCAACAATATCTCCAGGATCTTTGAATATAGCAGGTCCGTAGACACAGTTCACGGAGTTTAAAGAAGAAAGATCTAGTTTCCAATCTGCTCTGATCCCGCAGCCTGTGGACCTTTCCAGGCTCTCACTAGCACTCTGGTTTGGTTTCTTCATTGGTGAAGATGCACTGACTGGCATCTATTGAGTCCCCAATAGAACCAGGTCAGGGCTGGAGGCAATTCACTGTTATCCCTCCAGTACATAGACCAATGCCTGGCATATAGCAGGCACTCAAGTAGATTGAAAATGACTCATATTTGGGAAAGCAGACTAGAAAGGATTAAGTATGTCTGTGGTCACTAGGATTAAGTATGCATTTTAATCTAAGGGTGTGTGTGCATGCATGCCTTCATGCATATGTATGTGTACATGCACATGCATGCACACATAGGGGCTAGACTGAAATCTACTGTCCCCTCGTAAGTATTTTGAATTTCTGGATTCATTCACTTCAAATTGGCTTGCTGAGCACAATGATGCATATAAGCTTGGAACATGGTAGAAACAAGCTCTTTGGCCTGATTTCTACTGTGTTGTGTCAAAATGTGATGGTTTTGTATGTGATCTAACTAGAAGACATTTAAACTAATGCTTACCACCTTAAACACAACCCAGTGTACCAAGATACACCACAACAAACTAATCCATTTTTTATTTTATTATTTTCTTGAAATATTTTATTTATTTTTATTTCATGTGTATGAGTGTATTGCCTGCATGTATGTAAGTGCACCCATGTCGTGCAATGCCCACAGAGGTCAGAAGAGGGTGTTGGATTCCCTTAGAACTGGAGTTATGGATGGTTGCTAGCCACCATGTGGGTGCTGGGAATCAAACCTGGGTCTCCTGCAAGAACAGCCATTGTTCTTAACCACTGAGCCACCTCTCCAGCCCTCTAATATGTTTTTTTTTGTTGTTGTTCTTTTTGAGACAGGGTCTCCCTGTAGCCCCAGTCATCCTGGAACTCATTATGTAGACCAGGCTGACCCTGAACTCACAGAGATCCGCCTGCCTCTGGGACTAAAGGTATGTGTCACCACGCCAGCTAATCTGGTTTTTATAAAACATGTGGCTCTGAAGTAAACTTGGTATTACAACATGGATTTTGTTCTTAATATAATATTTATTTATTCTTTGAGAACTTCATATATGCATATAAGGTATTTCAATCATCTCACCCCACTTTACTGCTTGAACTCTTCCCAGATTCTCCCTCATGTCTCCCTCCCCACTTCATGTCTTTTTAAATTTTAAGGCATTTGTAACCCACTGAGTCCAATTCATGCTGCTCACGTATGCATGGGTGTGGGGCCATCCACTGGAGCATGGTCAGCTTGCCAGGGACCGCACTTCTAAAGAAAACTGACTCTCCCTTCTGTAGCCACCATCAACTGTCAATAGTTCCTCAGCTTGGGGTTGAGGAACAGCATGGCGTTTATTAACCAAGAACAATAGACAATTTATTATTACCTGAATATCACTTGGAAAAGTGAAAGATATTTTTTTCAAAGACAAGGACTGATATAGCCCAGGCTGGCCTCAAACTCATAACTGAGGATGACCTTGAGCTTTTTTTTTTTTTTTTGGTCCTTTTGAGACAGGGTCTCCCTGTAGCCCCAGCTATCCTGGAACTTACTATATAGACCAGGCTGGCCTTGAACTCACAAAGATCCACCAGCCTCTACCTCCCAAGCACCAGTATTAAAGGCATGCGCCACCACGCCCGGCAACCTTGAACTTTTGATCTTCCTGCTTTTACCTCCTAAGTACTGGGATTACAGACATACACTATGTCTGGAAAAACTACCTTTTGTATAATAACCAAACCATGACCTTGTTTATGTGAAATGTTTGTGTTCAGTGCACACAAAACCATGACAAGCACAGAGATAAAGGAAGTGGTCAGAGCAAGGACCAGGGCCAGGAGCTGGGCTGTGGCTAGGCTTATTACTGGCCTGGAACTCACTGTGTGCCTCGGTCAAGTCAGCTCCTAGACCTGCTTCCAGTCTATAAGATGGGGCCTGATGGTTATCTCTAAGGTCTGTTCTCTCTCACATGGGCTGTGTCTGATTGTGAATTGACAAAAAAAGAGGGGGGTGTCAAACCAGAATTCAGCCACAAACAACTTTCAAACACTAACAGGGATTTTGAGGCTAGAGCTGGAGAGAGGTCATTTGGAACAGTGGTTAAGAATTCAGGCTCTGAATATTAAAAACAAAACCAAAAAAAAAAAAAAACCTTCCAGTTCTCTGTATCTCTATATATGCACAAAAATTCAGAAGTGCTACTAGCAGCATATAAACAAATCACTGTCAAAAAACACTGATACTTTTTTTCTTTCTACTGCGCTTATATCACAATGTTGGTTTCCTATGATGACACTAAGAAATGACCACAAACTCGGTGGCTTAAGATGACCCAAATGTTTATTACTTTGCAGTTTAGTGGCTGGCAGGGCTGAGTTCATTCTGGAAGTTCTAGGACAGAATCTATTTCCTTGCCTTTCAGTTCAATGAGACTGGCTATGTGGCCCATGGCCCTGCCTGGCATCTATGGAACCACTCTGCTTCCATCTCTCACTGTCCTGCCTCCTGCTTTCCTTTATAAGGATCCTCCTGTGTGCACGCCCCCCCCCCCCCCCCCGCCATTGCAGGATAATCTCTCCTCTTCAAAGTAGCTAGTTAGAAGTAGCAGGATTAGAAGATTTTGGAGATAACCTCCCTCCCACCCATAATCAACAGTTTGTAAAATCAAGGACTGGAACTGCAGGACTCTAATTATTGGTCAGAGGAAGAGGGCTTGAATCCTACCTTTGGCCATGGGAGGACACATGGCATCCTAAACTTATATCCTGTTCCTTTATATTCACAACTTCCCACTACTGCACTTGGCTGTGCGATCTCACTTACTTTCCTGTGTTAAGGACTAGATTGCTCTTGCTCCACTTGAAGGTCTGTCTCCTATATCCATGCTAACCTAAGGCAGGAACCTTTTTCAAAAGTTGAGGATGTGGGGCGGGCATGGTGGCACACGCCTTTAATCCCAGCATTTGGGAGGCAGAGGCAGGTGGATCTCTGTGAGTTCGAGGCCAGCCTGCTCTACATAGCGAGTTCTGGGAGAGCTGGGGCTACAGGGAGACCCTGTCTCAAAAAAGACAAAAAAAAAAAAAAAAAAAAAAAAAAAAAAAGTAGAGGATGTGACTATGCTCATGTAATGTTTTCTGGGTGTCCCTATTGCCATGTAATAAGGTCAATGTGTTTCCTATATTGGGTTAAAGAGTCACTACTGGACCTCACATGGTGGGTTATCTGTTTATGAGGCACTTATTTGATATAGTGTACCAATTGGGTCCTGAAGAGAGCTTAAAAATTCCCCTGTGGCCACAAACCTCCAATGCACTGTGGCCAGGATATACGGTGTTTTCTTTTTAGATTTCCTCTCAATCTCTTGCTATAGAACCCACATGCTATATCTGATAAAAGCAAATGTACTTTTAATATATACCAACAAAACAAGCAGTATGTGTGTGAAACCTGGTTCCTGCCAGCCAAAGAAACTCTGGAATCAGGCAAGGCATGCTATACCTGATTCCCAGGCTCTTGAGCAGAATTGGGGTGGTCCAATCACTCAATGGTGCTTTGAAAAAGTTCAGGTAGAAGGATGTGCTCATGAGCTCTTTATGTTCTTTCTTTCTTTACCATGTGGGTAACTCCCCTTCAATCTATGATATATCTTTCACAATTGGGACAATCTTGATACCTAAATCTTTTTGAAATTTTTATTTTTATTTTATGTGTATAAATGTTTTGCCTGCATGTATGTTAAGTGCATCTGTGTCATGCAATGCCCACAGAGACGAGAAGGGAGTGTCAGATCCCCTGGAACTGGAGTTACAGGCAGTTTCTAGCCACTATGTGGGTGCTGGGACCCAGGTCCTCTGCAAGAACAGCCAGTGCTTGTAACCACTAAGCCATCTCTCCAGCCTCAATACTTTAAAAGTAAAAGTTAACTTGGCTCAAGAATTTGATTTTGTTTGTCTTTCATAAATGGTTGAGCAAATGGTCTAGAGTGAAGGATCTAGACTCATGCAAAGAATGTAACCTGGTCATTTTAGTTAGATGTTCAAATAGTATGACCAACAACCGGCCATTTAAGTTCAATAGCATCTCCTAGCTAGACATGTTTTATAAAAGACAAGACATGGTCAAATGTGCCCTGTGCTTAGGTTTTTATGACTTTAAGAGAAAAAATCCAGGGGCTGGAGAGATGGCTTAGCGGTTAAGAACACTGGTTGTTCTTGCAGAAGACCTGGGTTTGAATCCCAGCACCCACATGGCAGCTAACAACCATCTGTAACTCCAGTTCCAGGGGATCCAACACCTTCTTCTGACCTCTGCAGGTATTGCACGACATGGGTGCACTTACATACATGCAGGAAATACACTCATACATATAAAAATAATAAAATATTTTTTAAATTCCTAAGGTTGGGGCTGGAGAGATGGCTCAGCAGTAAAGAGCACTGGATGCTTTTGTAGAGGACTCAGGTTTGGTTCCCAACACTCACATGGCAGTTAACAACAGTCTGTATCTACAGTTCCAGGAGATCCAACACCCTCTTCTGGTCTCAGTAGGCATTGCATGCAGGTGGTACACCTACATACATGCATGTATACATATGAGTAAAACACTCATACACATAAAGTAAAAATAACTAAATTAAAAAATTAATTCCTAAGGTCATGGGCTAGGGAGATAGCTCAGTGGGTAAAGTACTTGCTATGCAAGTGTGAGGACCTGAGATTCCAAACTCAGAAACACACAGAAGCCAGACACAGTACCACACATCTCGGAGGACCTACAGCAAGCTGGGAGGTGGAGACAGGAGAATCCCTGGAAGCTCGAGGGCTAGCCTGCCTGGTGGACACAACAATGAACCAAAGACACAAGAGACTCTGCCTCAAACAAGGAGGAAGGCAAGGATCCATTCCTGAGGTTGTCCTCTGTCCTTCATCCATATGTTATGGCACGTGTGCACCTAGTCCTCTCCTCTCCTCTCCCCTCTCCCCTCTCCCGTACATAAGGTTTGATCAAATCCATGCCCACTCCTTCCCCTCTAATTCCTCACCTATCTTCCCATCACTTTTTTCTGATAACTTCATGTCCTCTTCCCCCTCCCCCTTCCTCCTCCCCCCTCCCTCTTTCTCGCTCTCTCTCACAAATTCCTAAGGTCAAAATTCAATGCACTGACATAAAATCAAAATTCAATCTCTGTCTACAATAATAAAGTATTTGTAAAATGTTGATCTCTTGATAACATTTACAGAAAGCTGTCTCGGAAAACAAGGATTTGGGGCTGGAGAGCTGGTGCAGCCATTAAAGGCTCAGGCTCACAACCTGAGCCAAAAAGACAAGAAACCAAGGATTTTGCATCTTTTTTTTTTTTTTTTTTTTTTTTGAGACAGGTCTCCTTGTAGTCCCAGGTGGCCTGGAACTCACTATGTAGACCAGGCTGGCCTCCAACTCATAGAGATCCACCTGCCTCAGGCAGCCTCCCAAGTGCTGGGATTAAAGGTGTGTGCCACCACTCCAAGGATTTTACATATTATCAAGATAATTTCTTATATTACCTATTGAATTAGTCAGGTTTGTGACTTAGGAAAGGGAGTTTTTAAAAATAAAGTCAATATTTACTTTAAAATATGTATAATTTTGGAAAAGTTTATTTAAATATTACATAACAGCTCTTAATTTTAAACCACTATTCACTTTTCAAGACTGGCATAACCAATCTTTTGGGTTTCAAAAATACATACTCAGAGGTCAAAGTCAATGAGGATAAAAGGGCTAAAAGGCCAGCCAATATTTTTGTCCCTGCCCCAAGATCATCCAAGTTCCAGGGGCTGATGAGACACCTCTAAAAGAGTCCTACAATTCTGGTAAGGACCCTGAAAGCATCAATATACAAATGACCTTAAATACCTGCTCACATGAACATGTGAGTAAAAGTTTCACTATTTGCTGTGCCTTGCTGTAGTTAGCTCTAGTCAGCCTTTTGTTCCTGTCTTCCTATACCCAAGATGAAAACTCATTCTTTACATGGGCCCAAGACTATGATTGAGATAGTAAACAAGATAATTGTTGGGTCTGTGGACTCCTGCCCACTTGTAATATTTCTGGAATCTCATAATGTGTATCTCCTCTTCAAGGATGTATGCAATGGTCAATATTATTGACTTGACAAGATTAGCCTCTGAGCACGCAGTGAAGGATTTTCTAGATTAGGTTAATTGATATAGGAAGACACATCCTGAAGGTGAATAGCACTATTCCCTGGGCTTCTATCCTGGATTGCATAAAAAAGAGAAAGGTAGTACAGCATAAATGTTCATCACTCTCTGCTTCTTGACTAAGGATGCATTGTGACAGTTGTCTCAGGCTCCTGCTATCATGACTTCCCCACCATGATGAACCCTCAAACCATAAGCAAAAGATGAACTCTTTCTCCTTAAATTATTTTTGTTAAGGTATTTTATCACAGCAACTAGAAAAGTAACCAAGACAGAAATTTGGTAGCAAGTAGCAGGGCTGTTACTGTGATAAATCTTACCACGTGTTTCTTAGGACTTTGCAACTGGTTTGTGGGAGGAATGTGGAAGAGTTTGGAACTTTGGTGCTAGAAGCCCTCAAAAGCTGTGATCAGAGCTTAAGCTTAATGGGTCATTCTGATGGGAGCTGGAGACCAGAGGTTTGAGAGAATTGTGGGTTGTGCAGGCTGAGCTCACAAAGTTTCAGAGGGGGTACAAAGACTATCAGGAACTGGGCTATGGGCCACTTGTGTGACATTTTGGAAAATAGATTAATTAACTAACTAGTTAATTAACTAGAGACAGGGTCTCACTGTGTAGTCCTAGATGAACTGGAACTTGTTTTGTAGACCAGGCTGGCCTGGAACTCACAGAGATCTGTCTCCTTTGCCTCCCAAGTGCTGAGATTAAAGGCATGCACCATCATGCTCTGCTGGCAAATAGACTGTTTAATTTGGCTTCATTCTGCCCATGTCCTGAGAATGGAAGTAAAGTTGAATTTAAAAATAATGGGATGAGGGAGCTGGAGAGATGGTTCAGTGGTTAAGAGCACTAACTGCTCTTACAGAGGACCTGGGTTCAGTTCCCAGCACCCACATGACAACTGACAATTGTTTGTAACTGCAGTTCCAGGGGATTTGATGCCCTCTTCTGACCTCCATGGGCACTACATGACATGGGTGCACTTACATACATGCAGGCAATATACTCATATGCATAAAATAAAAATAATAAATAAAGGTAATGGAATGGATTTGTTTGTCAGATGAAATTTCAAGATAGAAGAGTAAGTGGTCTATGGTATGACTACTGTTCATTGTACTTATCCAAGTCTACAGTGAAAAAGTAAAAAATTGGGTAGAAATATATGAAAATGTGCAATTTTTCAAGGAAAAATTTGAGCAAGTTAAAAGTTGTAGTCATGATGTACCTGAAAAACAAGTTGCAATTGTTTTTTTTTAAATTTTTATTTATTTATGTATTTTATGTGTATGAGTGTATTGCCTACATGTATGCATGTGTACCTGTGTCATGGGTTGTTAGCTGCCATGTGGGTCTTCTGAAAAAACAACCAGTGCTCGTAATCACTGAGTCATCTCTCTAGCCCAGAATTGCAATTATTTAAAAGAAACATTCTGCCATGCACTGGAATAAAAGAAAAGGTTCCTGTAGGGCAAGACCCCACCCATCAAAGGTTCCGAGTTATAAAACTGCAAATTTATTCGAGAGGAGAGAGACTGAAGGAGAATGTAGCTGATGGAGTCCCTGCTCCTAGAAAGCAACTGCCTAGGGAAGTGTCCTGTTGCCCCCCCTCCCCCGCCCCTCAACACAAGAAACATGTAACTATAATCCAGGGCTGGAACTCCATCCTGTGCTAGCAGCAGAACTTGGCAGTGTAGATATATAGTGTTGGTTTTACGGGCATGAAAGATGAAGGATTGAAGAGGTCGTGGGTCTTACACCATGGTTGTAGAAAGCCACTAAGGCCATGCACTGTAAGACAGGGCAGAGTCCCTGTAAGGAGGCACCAAGAGGCTACTGCATGAAGCTGTGAAGGTGAATCAATGCCCTAGACCCTAGAATACTGGAGATGCAAGGACCACGAGACATCCACTGAGGAACATGCAGGCCCAGAGTCAAACTTGCCTGAGAGAGGCAATGTGTGCTAGAGAAAGACGGCGGAGCTGGAGGGACAGAGCACCAAAGTCCCTTAGAGCCCAAAGGATTCTATCATAAGCCCCAGATGCAGACATGGAGCTGTCGGATTTCAGTTTTGCTTTGGTCTGATCATTTCTTGCTATGCTCCCATTCTTCCCTTTTGAACTGAGAATGTTTACTTTGTGTCATCATATAATAGAAGTGTGGGGTGCACAGTTAAATAATGCCTTGATTTCCCAAAGAGACTTTGAATCTTTAAATAGTGTTGGAATTATTAGACACTATGGGGGCTTTCGAAGTTCGACTGAATTTTTTTTTTGCATTATAAGATGGTCATGATTCTATAGGGACAAGGGGTGGGAGGTTATGGCTTAAAAGCAATGTATTTGTGTGTCAAGTTGATAAAGAGAGGAGTTGTGATAGTAATACTATCAACTTGGAAAGATCAAGGAGACAAGCCTTTGACATGCTGTGAGGGATTAGTTAGATTAGGTTAATTGAGATAAGATACCCCCAAATGTGGAAAGCACCATTCCCCGGGGTTGGGTCCTAGATTGCATATAAAGAAGAAAGCTAGCTGACCAAGAGTACCCATTGCCTTCTGCTTCCCGACTGAAGATAGTTGTGACCAGCGGCCTCAAGGACAAGTCAACTGCCTCACCATGATAGACTATACTTTCACAGCTGCTCAAGGAGGCACATGTGCTAGGTTAAATGCTATGTGTACCTGCCTAATAGCTCCACTGTCTCATCTATGTGATCTACAAACTCAGATCCAAACCATGTCAGACACCACCATCCCTTTGAGTAAACAGCTCTGGAACTAAAGCCCTAGATTTGCATGGTAAAGGGGTTATACTTACAATAATCTTAGTAGTTATTCTATTAGCCTTTGGACCTTGTGTGCTTAATTGGCTGTCTTGATTTTATATCATCTGGTTTACAATCTGTTTTCAGATGGTCCTGTGGCAGCCTAAATCCATATAGCTGGGTCCCTTTGGTTGTCCTCTGAAGCCTGAAAGTTAGTTAAGAGTGAAGGAGACCATAAGTCCTTCTATACCCTGTTTCAACAGGAAGTAGTCAGATAACTTGTCACCCACTTTCCAAATGATTTCTAGGGTCTCAACTCTTGAGGGGGGAATTTTGGGTAGCTACTTAGAAATTAGGATTAGAGAAAATTAGTGCTAGACACTCTCTCCCCCATCAGTATCCCGTAAAACCAAAGACTGGAACTTTAGGACTCTAATTACTGGTCAGAGGAAGGGAACCAGAGATATATCTTTGGTCATTGGATGAGATGTGATTTCCTGAAGTGCCTGGAACATAATTAATTGATAGCTATCTAAATCTGGTTCCAGGAACCCTAACTTTATCAGATTTCTGTGTAGTAGGACGCTTTACAGAAAGGGACAAAGACATCACATTGCCAAATCCTGAGTCAATCCAAAGAGGCCTGAACAGGACACAGGTCCTCAAGAAGAGCTGCTTGTTCCAGAGACTTTAGAAATGTATAAAGTCTTCCTAAAATGTATTGGTACGATGGGCCCTGGAGCCACTGTCCACTTTCACACCTTAAGATCATGCTACTTTATTCTGAAATAAACTCTACTCATCCTCTTTGGGTCTCATCTTAATTCTTGCTGGAGATCACAAGGACCAGGGAGCTGAAGGGAATCCAGAATAAGGTCCTGATGATACTTCAACTAAGCATATCTGAAATTCAATTTTGCCAAGGAAGGCAATCCATACAAAAGTTCCAAGGGTTAGGATGTGGGCATCTTTGGGGGTCATAGTCTGCTAACCACACCACAGGCTTCTTTGGGTCTCATCTTAATTCTTGCTGGAGATCACAAGGACCAGGGAGCTGAAGGGAATCCAGAATAAGGTCCTGATGATACTTCAACTAAGCATATCTGAAATTCAATTTTGCCAAGGAAGGCAATCCATACAAAAGTTCCAAGGGTTAGGATGTGGGCATCTTTGGGGGTCATAGTCTGCTAACCACACCACAGGCTTATCTTTTTTTAAAATTATTTATTTAATAACCACATAATTAGAAGAAGCATTTCATTAAAACATCATTGACATATTCAATAACAATTTCCAGAGCTACGATGCATCTCCTTCAAAATTGGCTGTAAATTTTTAGGTTTACATTTGAATTAATACAGTTACAACAATAT
>NW_008354174.1:522031-522477 GCF_000622305.1 Nannospalax galili | reverse complement strand
TATAAAATAAGACATAACATTAAATGACATTTTAACCTTTAAAAAAGATCTCCATTTCATTATTAAAATAAACAGTTTTATACAGAAAAATTCATTTTTAATGCAATTAACACTAAGATGTTTGCACATGCATTTCTAGTCTCTATATATCTGATTATTGCTAGTCACAGTCAGTTACTTTCTGAGCTCCTTGGCATCTGAGCATGGATATAAAGTCATCAAGTGGATTTCAATGGTAATGTATTTCACATCTACTAATTTTTTTTTGTCTTTTTGAAGCAGGATCTCCCTGTAGCCCCAGCTGTCCTGAAACTCACTATGTAGACCAGGCTGGCCTTGAACTCACAGAGATCTGCCTGCCTCTGCCTCCCTAGTGCTGGGATTACAGGCGTGCACCACCATGCCCAGCTACCTACTAATTATCAAGGAGCAAATTTTTATGAATG
>NW_008354174.1:521019-521281 GCF_000622305.1 Nannospalax galili | reverse complement strand
TCCTCAGGGGTCACATGGGCTTGGGAGGAGCCCCTGGCTCCTTTTTTTTTTCTTTACCAGTTCCGCCTATGTGAAGGTAAGTTAAAGGTCCTGCTCGACCATGGCTGGCTTCCCTTGGAAGCATGGAGGAAATTATTCCTCTGTGTTGACCCTCCTCTTTTTAGACTGGTCTCTGGTTCAAGTCCATCTGGTGGGGTCTCCTCGGCCTCCTTGATCAAGAGGATGGATGACCCACCACAATTACAGGACATTTTGGGAGATA
>NW_008354174.1:519366-519792 GCF_000622305.1 Nannospalax galili | reverse complement strand
AGCTTTTTAGTTTAATGAGGTCCCATTTGTTAATTCTTGCCCTTGTTTCGTAGTCAATTGACGTCTGGTTTAGAAAATCCTTTCCTATACCTATATCTTGTAGGTTTTCCCCAAAGTTTTCTTCTAACAGTTTCAGAGTTTCAGGCTTTACATTGAGGTCTTTGATCCATTTGGAATTGACTTTTGTTCAGTGTGAAACATAGGGGTTTAGTTTCACTCTTCTACAAGTGGAGATCCAGTTTTGCCAGCACCATTTGCTGAACATGCTGTCTTTCCTCCAGTGAATGTTCTTGGCCCCTTCGTCAATATCAGGTGGCTGAAATCGCATGTGCTCATATTTGGGTCTTCAATTTTGTTCCATTGATCTATGGGTCTATTTTTGTGCCAGTACTATGTTGTTTCTATGACTATAGTTCTGTAATACAA
>NW_008354174.1:518538-519219 GCF_000622305.1 Nannospalax galili | reverse complement strand
TCAGGATTTGCTTTCAGGCATTTTGATAGCTGTTGGAGTGGTTAGAATCAGTGTCAGTTCCCTCTCAAAGGCTTCTAGATAGGGGGAGAAAACAAATTTAGCCATCATTTTAGAACAGACAAGATCTTTGGTGTCTTTGGTCAGGTTTATTCCAAAATATTTTATTTTATTTTTTGCAGCTATGTGGAGGGGAGTGTTTCCATGCACTCTTTCTCTGATTGCTTGTTATTGGTATATAGAAAGGCTACAGAGTTTTGTGGATTAATTTTGTACCTGCTACTTTACTGAACATGTTAATAATTTCTAAGAGTTTTCTGGTGGAATTTTTGGCATCTTTTAGATATAGTATCATATCATCTACAAAAGTGATAATTTGATCTCTTCTTTTCCACTTATTACTCCGTTAATTTCCTTCTCTTGTCTTATTGTACTTGCAAGAGTTTCAAGCACTGTGTTAAAGAGAAGTGGAGATAGTGGACAGCTTTCTCTGGTTCCTGATTTCAATGGGAATGCTTCCAGTTTTTCTCCATTTAGAATGATGTTGGCTGTGGGTTTGTTATATATGGCTTTAATTATGCTGAAGTATGTTCCCTCCAGTACAATTCCCTCTAGGACTTTGAACATAAACACATGTTGAATTTTGTCAAAGGCATTATCTGCAACTATTGAGATGACCATTTC
>NW_008354174.1:516438-517924 GCF_000622305.1 Nannospalax galili | reverse complement strand
GGTTTTCAAATTTAGTAGCGTATAGGTTTTTAAAGTATTCCCTTATAATGTTCTGTATCTTTCTGGTGTCTGTTGTGATGTTTCCCTTTCATCTCTGATTTTGTTGATTTGGAGGTGCTGTTTCGATTTCATTAATTTCTGCTCTGAGTTTTGTTACTTCTTCTTGTCTCCTGGGTTTCATTTGTTGTTACTTTTCAAGTGTCTTCAGCTGCAATGTTAAGTCATTTATTTGTGTTCTTTCCGATTTTTTGATGTAGGCACTTAGAGCTATAAACTTCCCTCTAAGGACTGCTTTCAGCATGTCCCAGAGGTTTTGTTGTGTTGTATTATCCTTTTCATTTAGTTCCAGGAATACTTTTATTTCTTTCTTAATTTCTCTTTTCACCCATTCATCATTCAGGAGTGTGTTGTTTAATCTCCATGTGTTCATGTGGTGACTAGGGCTTCTTCCAGTGTTGATCGTAAGCTTTATTGTATTGTGGTCTGTTAGAATGCATGGAACTATTTCAATCTTTTTGTATTGAGGTTTGTTTTGTGCCCCAGATTATGGTCGATTTTGGAGAAGGTTCCATAGGGTGCTAAATAGAAAGTATGTCCTTTGGTGCTTGGGTGGAATACTTGGTAGATATTTGTTAGGTCCATTTGATATATGGTATTGTTTAATTCAGAAGTCTCTCTGTTAACTCTCTGCCCTGTTAACCTATCTACTGAAGCCAGTGGGGTATTGAAGTCCCCTACTATTAATGAGTTGGAATTAATTTGTGTCTTAAAGTCCTGTAGTGTTGTTTTTATGAAGTTTGGTGCACCAGAGTTTGTTGAATATGTTCATGATTATAATATCTTCTTGGTTTATTGTTCCTTTGATCAGAATGAAGTGGCCCTCTTTATCTCTTCTGATTAATTTTAAAGTCTATTTTCTCATATATTAGAGTTGCAATGCCTGCTTTTTTCTTAGTACCATTTGCTTGGTATATTTTTTTTTCCATCCTTTCACCTTAAGATAGTGCCTGTCCTTGAAAGTGAGATGAGTTTCTTGCAGACAACAAAAAGATGGGTTTTATTTCTTAATCCATTCAGATAGTCTGTGTCTTTTGACTGGGGAGTTCATTCCATTAATATTTAATATTAATGAAAGATGAGTATTGAATCCTGTCATTTTTATATCTGTTTACATTTTTGATATAGCAGTACTTTTCCACCAATACCATCACTGAATTTCTTTCTGCAATCCCTTCAGCTCTTTATATTGCTTCCTGAACTCTCTGAAGGGGTTGGTTTTGTGTACATGAATTCTTTCATCCTTTATCATGGAAGATTTTTCTTTCCACTTTGACTATAATAGACATTTTGGCTGGGTATAGTTATCTGGGTTGGCATCTGTGGTCATTTAACACTGGGAATACTTTGGTCCAGGCTCTTCTGGCTTTCATAGTTTGCATTGAAAAGTCAGCTGTGATCCTAATGGGTTTTCCTTTATATGTGACTT
>NW_008354174.1:516024-516414 GCF_000622305.1 Nannospalax galili | reverse complement strand
GTTTTTCTTTTGCAGCTTTCAGTATTGTCTCTTTGTTCTGTATGTTTGGTGGTTTTACTATGATGTGTCATGGAGAGTTTCTTTTCTGGTCCCATTTGTTTGGTGTTATATATGATTCTTGTATTTGTATGGGCATGTCTTTCTTTAATTTTGGGAAGTTTTCTTCTACGATTCTGGTTAAGATCTGGTCTATGCCATTATCTTGGGATTCGTCTCCTTCCTGTATGCCTATGATTTGTAAGTTTGGTCTTTTAATGATGTCACACAATTCCTGCATGTTCCATTCTTGTGCTTTCTGCAAATTTTTTCATAATCTTTGCTTGAGTGGTCTAGTTTGTCCACTTTATCTTCCAGTCTTGATATTCTGTTTTCCATTTCATTCATCCTATT
>NW_008354174.1:510328-515857 GCF_000622305.1 Nannospalax galili | reverse complement strand
TGAATTCTTTTATCATGTTTATAATTGTTCTTTTGAGTTCCACGTCCTGCATTATCTCTAGGGGGTTCTCATTGTACTTCTCTAGAGGACTATTGGTTTTTGGTGGGGATATGTTATTTTGTTTTTTCATGTTATTTTTTCTCTGTGATTTTGACATGTGAATTTCTTTTGTAGTTTCTGATTCTTGTGTGAGACTCAAGCCTTCAAGTTTAGGTCTGCTTCTTTTTGTAAACTTTATGGGCCTTCATGGTTTACCTTTTGGGCATACAAAGCTGGTTCATCTAAGCTTCCGGTTCTCTCTTTTGATTTTGTATTGGTGTGGCCAGGTTACTTTTGTCTTCTGGAGTTCCCACAGAGGCCCAGTCAGATGAGGATCAGATGCTCTCAGGCTTTCTCCTAAGGTCTGGATCCCTCCAGGAAAGATTTTGGCCTCGGGAATTTGGGGGTTGGACTGGTCTGGGAGCTGGGCCCAGGAAAGATGCTGGTCTAGGGCAACTGGTGGCCATGCCACCGAGAGATGCAAAGGGAGATGGGGACTGGAAGAGGCTCCAAGGGCTCCTGAAGACTTTCCTGAGGAACTGGGTTGGCCTGGATGCAAAGGGTCAGGAAGCTGACAGGTCAGCCCCAGTGTCCAGGAAAGAGGTTGGAGGGTTGTGCAGCCCAGGGAAGCAGTGGGAGGTGAGGGCGGGACCAGGCCCAGAGGGCTCCTGGGGACCTCAAGAAGGAAGTGGGTTGGTCTGGATGCAAAGGATCACGAAACAGTGGTGGCTCCCTGGGTGTCTGGGGCCCAAGCACCCAGGCTAGGAGGAGAGATGTGCTGGGGAGATGGGAGGGTGAATGAGGCTGGGGTAGTCAAGGCCCAGAGGGCGGGATGGACTTACCCTGGAGAGAGGCCGGCAGGTCATGGAGGCCCAGGGAAGCAGAGCCACAGGCTTATCTTTAAACCTTTTCTCAGACATATATTTTTGCCTTTGTTGAATATCCTTTAAAATATTTGTCAGCTATCCTTTCTCTAAGATCCAGGTTCTTCACTGACAAAACTAGGACTTAAAAAAGTCTATCAGGTATGCTTTGTTCTGTTCTAAGTATTAGATAAAGTAATGCATGTTACCACTGCATAAGAAGAACTTAGCACACATTCAATACTTCTCACCCCAAGAGAAGGAGAAAAATCAGAGTTTTAGTGAAAAGAAAGTCAACCCAATGGTGGGAGAGGTGGCTCAGGTGTTAAGAACACTGGGTGCTCTTCCAGGGAATTCAGGTTCAGTTCCCAACACCCATATGTCAGCTAACAATTGTTAGTAACTCCAGTTCCAGGAGATCTGACTCCCTCTTCTGGCCTCCACTGGCATTGCACACATATGGTGTGTTTACAATCATGCAAGCAAAACATTCATACACATAAAAAATTAATTAATTAAAAAATGTTAAAAAGGAAAGTCAACCTGGGGCCTGTTTGCAGTCACCCACATCTCAACATCACTGAAATCAGCTGGTATTCAGAATAACTCAGAAGTTGCAAACTCCTGCTTTTCAATAAATGCAAAGCAACGCTTTGAAACAGTAATCTTCAAAAGACACTAACTGCTTGGAAGATTGTTTTAATTATAGTAGTACATCAGAAAGCAATGTTTCATAGAGATCTTTAGTTAGAACTGGAAGAACAGGTTGGAGGTATAGCTCATTGGTACAGTTCTCATCTAGCACCTGTGAAGCCCAGGGCTTGGTCCCGGCACCACATGTGCGCACACCTCTGCACACATCCAAAACAAAACAAAACAAGCAAACAAACAAGCAAAACTCCATGTATTCCAGATGTAAAAACAAATTAAATAGCAAAGTCCATCTTCCACAGTTCTTTCTGTTCATCCCCTGGGCTTCTGGGCTTCTTGGTGGCTGAGGGCTGCTAATGGGACACCTGCCCTGTGCTGAGCAGATGCAGAGGAATATACTGACTCTGGTAGAAAGGGGCCATCCCCCTATGGGAAGCCTGGGGAAATGGACCCTGTTTGGGGGAGAATGCACCCACAGTGCATCTATGTCCCCATCCATTTGGGGTTTTCTGCATAAAGGGCCTCCAGTTCCAAGTCAAACAGGAATAGCAACTATTCTGTCCAAGAGTACTGGTGAAATGTGAGACTGCCCAAAATAGAAAACGGGAGCTTCCATCAACACAAACAGGTCCTTCGTCCTTCAGGAGAGGATAATCATCCCATCAAACAAGAGAAGTGATTGATGTTGAAGCAAAGGGATGACGAAGCTGCTGGGACACTGGCCAGTTGGAAAAGCTTTGAAGGATAATAGAATAAATACAAGTTCCTCCTCTCCACACCCATGGGAGTAGGTGCTCACCCAGTTCCCTGGGAAATGCAGTCACACAGGGCTCTTCCTCACCTATGGGTCAATTTGCAAGGCTACACAGGAGAATCTACCTGATAAAACTATATGAAAGTGCCTTGGCAGCTGTACAGAGCATCCCCATACTTATTTCACTTCTCAGGCTAACCCTGTGAAGTTGCCAAGATAGGTTCATTACTGTTTTCACAGATGATGAAACAGGCCCAGAAAGATGAAATGACTTCCCTAAGGTCACACTCAAGATCAGTGACAGAGTCCTGATTTGACCCCAGATCCGTCTACCATTGGAGAATCTTGTTTTTGGTTGCCTTCCTTTGAAACTGTGTACCTATTGCCTCAACAGTAATGCAGATATAGACTACTATCATCTGCTTCACCCCTGACCTTATCTTTCAACTGCTCTACATTACCACCTTGCTTCACAAGGTGTGGATAACCAGTGTTGCACAGTAGCAATATGAATATCACCAGGTAGGCTAAGGCAGCCTGCGTTATACTGTGAGTTCCAAGTCATCCTGGACTACATCATGCAACTGTATCTAAAAAAGAAAAAACAGCATCTTTCTCACCTACCCTCAGTCTCACATTCCTGGAAATTCTTTGTCGGTCAAACCAAGAAGCACTGCTTGGTCACATTTGTGCATACAGACCAGCCTCATAGTTCAAAGTGGCTCTTTCTCTTCTGTTTTTCCTGCAAAAACACTGGGAGGGCCTGAGCAACAGAATTTTACTCATTTCCTTTCTCATTCCTGAACTTCCCCCCTATACCTCAATGGTTTTAAGGGTTCAAAAGAACTCCTGAGGGCCTTGAGATGGCTCAATGGATAACACGGTGCTTGCCACCAAGCCCAATGACCTAAGTTTAATTCCGAGGACCCACATGGTGAAAGGAGAGAATAAACTTCTGTAAGTTGTCTTCTGACCTCTGTATGTGCGTGCATACACATATACCATCAATATTTTAATGTGGTTATAATAATAATAATAAAAAGCTCTTTAGGCCTATTCATTTCCCCCATTTTCATTAGGTAAAAGCACGAAGACCTGAGTTCAATCCCAGAACCCACATGGCAGAAGGACAGACAGAATGAACTCCCACAAGGTGTCGTCCTTTGACCTCCACACCTGCATGGTGGCACACATGCACCCACCCCCTCCCCACACCAAATAAATAATATTTTTAAAAAATTTTAAGGCCAAAACAGGCTCCATTATCTGTTCTAAGAGAGGATGCCATAATTTCTCTTTGGGGCAATCAAAGAGAAATCAATCTGAGTTTTCCTCTCCCTCTATTAAAGAGATCTATGGCAAAAATAACGAGATACTGTCAGCAAAGAGAGGGAAGAGGGATGAGGAAAGGTTAGGTGAGCCACAGTCCTCAGGAGACTGCTCAATCAAAGCTTAGTTTTGCAAGTGAAAAGACAGAAATGACTGAAATAAGTTATTCTCTTACTTTCTTGCTTCTCTTTACCTTCTTCCTCACCTCTCAAAATAAAAAAGAAACCTCTTTTTTGAAGAGCACAAATGATTGTTGCATCTTCTCAGGGTCACAGGTAAGGGACATGAAAAGTATAAAAATGATTTTAAAATATTCTTTTAAAATCACAAAAAAAAGGGGTTGGAGAGATGGGTCAGCAGTTAAGGGCACTGGCTGTTCTTCCAGAGGACCCAGGTTTGGTTGCCAGCACCCACATGGCAAATAACAACCATAACTCCAGTTCCAGGGGATTTGATACTGTCTTGTGGCCTCTGTGGGCATTACATGACACAGGTGTACATGCAGGCAAAACATACGAACCCTGGAAATTGCTTGATGAACACAGAAATGCCATCTTGCAAATGAAAATATAAAATTCAAAGGCCCTGCACTGTACCAGGGAAGGGACAGGGAGGGGGAAAAGACATTCCCTCTTCCTGTTTCAAGGAGACTCACCTAAGCCATCAGCAGGGCGAGGCTACATTTGAGCTCTGGAGAAAGCCAGTAGGCTGGCATGCCCAAACTAGTCCTAATTTATGGTAGACCAGCAGGGCAGAATGTGGTATTTGTTGATTGTTATCTCTATGCAGATGGAATCTCTGGAAGAAACAGGATTGACAGAACCAGAAAACATGAGCGTTAAGTGGAAATATGTGTATGATTCCCTGCAAGGCTGATAAAGTTGAAAAATCCACCCACACCTAGAGAAAAAGGAGAAAAGGCCACATGCCCAGGCCTCTTCCCAAGGCAGCCTTCTAGGCTGATTCTGTGACCTTCCTACAAATCTCTCAAGATAGATGTTAGGGTTCCAAATAGCAGCAACTCCCCACCTCCCCAACAGGGACCTACAGACTTTGGAGCCTGGAAAAGGGAACTTAGCTGATAAGCACCTTGCAAGGGCTACCAGGAGCAGATCGCGTCTTTGAATTCCAAATGCAAGATGCTAATGATGAAGGCCAAGCATGCCACCATGCTGCTGACAGTGACAGAGGTTGAGGGGCTGGCGGAAGGGATGGAGGATCTGGACCGAGAGCTCCTCCCCACGTCTTCGGCTCACCCCTCCTTGGTCATGGTAAGAATCTGCAGCCTGCACCCCACCCCCCAGCCTGCCTTGGTCTTTGGACTGGAGTCTGGCGTGTCGCCCTACTGCCCCAGCTAGGCTTATATCGACTTTAGAGCTTGCAAATTCAAATTCAGGAGTGATTTCCTGGACTCCCAGTGGCTACCCTGGGGCCAGACTTTGTGTCCGAGAATTCCATCTGTGCCTCGGTGCCTTCCTCCATCTGCTCGTGCTCTCCATCCGCGCTTGCTCTCTCCCAATTTTTAACCTATCAGATGGTGCCAAAACCCGGCTCTTACTTCAAGGGACCTCGCACGTAAAACTTTCGGACTCGCTTGTCGTTACTGGCCTCTGCAAACACCACTGATTCGGCATTAAGGTACGCTTCCACCCTTTATCTCTCTCCCCTCTCCCATTCCTTTCAGCTCTCTCTCCCTCTCTCTCTCCCTCTCTCCCCTTTCCCCTTCACTACTCTCCGCCAGTTCTCTTTTCATCTCCTTTCAAATCAAATTCGGTCACTCCCGGACCTCACTCAGGGCCACTAGACAGCACTGTTTCTGCGACCGTTGAACTGCCCGGCACAGTTACTGTGTCTGTCCACATCTACCTGGGAGTCAGACCTGCCTCCCCGTCG
>NW_008354174.1:492374-506463 GCF_000622305.1 Nannospalax galili | reverse complement strand
AAGTCCCAGCTCACAACCCGTGGGCGGACATCTTTCCCTGACATCTTTCCCTTCCCTGACATCTTTCCCTTCCCTTCCCTTCCCTTCCTTTCCCTTCCCTTCCCTGACATCTTTCCCTTCCCCAAGGGAAAGATGCCCTGTGTGAAATAAATCTGTATCCCGCTGAGAATTCCATCTGTGCCTCGGTGCCTTCCTCCATCCGCTCGTGCTCTCCATCCGCGCTCGCTCTCTCCCAATTTTTAACCTATCAGTAGACAGTACAGATTTCTTTTTTGATCTCAAGAAGATTGAATTTAGTTTTGCCTGCTGGTAGCCTGTGACTACTGAGATACTTATATCTGAAGCAGACAGGGCTGGAAGACTATAGGAAGGACACATTGGGATTTGGCATGTCATTGTTTTCTAAGACTCAGTGTCTAATGTTTACAGTGTTTTTCTTTAACATGGGAACTGATAGGCAGCTTTGACAGAATTTCATCTCCCAGCAATAGTTTACAGTTTATTCCTCAAATTAAAGTCTGTTGTTGCCAGGGTTAGCCCTCCAGTGGAGAAGGCTCCTCAATTTCCATAGTTTGCAGTTTTGTTCTAGGCCTGTCTTCCCCACAGAATACAGGGCAAGGGTAAATACAGGTGCTTATCCCTGGGTTGGTCTCAAGTCTAGCCAGGTGTGATAGGGCTGTAACTCACAAAGTGGCCCAGTGTGTTCCCTGTATGTGTTACCAAATGGGTGAGGGAAGAAAACATTTCAGAATGTTTGCTGCTGCTGCTAGAAATCCACAGTTCTGCACCAGCACAAATGTCAGAAACTCTCATATCCATTGATTGTTGTCACAAAAGTGATAGGTAAAAATGTTGGGAGAGTGGAGAGCACGAGCGGATGGAGGAGGCAGCGAGGCACAGATAGAATTCTCAGCGGGATGCAGATTTTTTTCGCATGGGACACGTTTCCCTCGGGGAAGGGAAAGATGTCAGCCCACGGGTTGTGAGCTGAGACTTATATATGGGGGCTTTAGGGTATAGAAGGGGGGGGAGTGTTTGGGGGAAAAATCAGGGAAGGGGAAGCAGGAAAAGCAGGGCTTGTAAACCTGGCTCTGTTCAGTCTGCCAGGTAGGATTAGGGTCTGGAAGTGTTTACTTTTTCCCTCCTAAGATAAGAGAAAAGCTGTTGTGATAAACAGCTTCTAAAATCTTTGGTTAACAGGTAGAATCTGCTTATCTTATCTTTGGAGATAAGAGGAAAGGAAGGCTGCTTCTCAGCAGATTTTGTTTCCCTTGACTTCAAAGGCCAAGGTGCTTATCAGCTCAGTTCCCTTTTTCGGGCTCCAAAAGTCTGTAGGTCCCTGTTGGGGAGGGGGGAAGCTGCTGCTGTTTGGAACCCTAACAAAAAGAAATAGAGCTGTCTCTGAGACAAGGAAGGGAAAGTGGCATTTGATCACACATGCACCTATATATGAAGAGGAAGAACGCCTAACCAATCAATTCTAGAGCTGTCCAGTTTCTTCCAAATCTAGAGATAAGAATCCTGTCTATAATCTGATTCTCATGTAGAGAAATATTTTATCTTTAGCAAGTATGTCCTTCAGGGCTTAAGGCAAGGGTTCTGAGGTTGCAAACTGGCAGCCTGTGAGTGGGACCAGTTTTAGCCCTATTTTGTTTGGCACAAATAAATGATTGTCTCTTTTTAGATGAATTGCCAGCATTAATAGAGCAAAAGTTTCACATACATACCTGAAGTGCTGCCATTGCTTGGAAAAACAGAAGATCTGGCTACTATAAGCTCCAAATCCACAGAGCGATAATCAGCTATTGCTGATATAGGAGGGGCTCAGGGCTCGGTTTGCCCCAGTCCTCACCCATCCTCACAAGCTGCCTATGTAGTTCTCTTTTCTCAAAAACCTGTATCAGGAAATGTCTTGTAAATGTTCTGCTCTACTTCCTAAATAAATCACAACTATTTTGTTGACATGATAACACTTTGGAATGATAACATTTAAAAAAAAAAACAGACAAAAGTCTATTTATCACTTGAGTTTTTGGTTCTGAATCTCTGAATTTGGGATCCCAGGCTTGCAGGGATCAAAGATTAGCCTGACCTCTACCTAAAATACTAGAACCACAGAGGAGTCTGGGAAGAAAATGGTTGCTCTGTAGACTATGTTAGGCATGTTGGTACATACCTATAATCCCAGCACTCCGGAGGCTGAGGCAGGAAGATAGATTGTTCAAAGCCAACCTGTATTATACAGATCCTGCCTCAAAGCAAAACACAACCCCCAAACTGCAAACTATGAAGCAAGCCATTTCCTTTGGTTTTTGTTTGTTTGTTAAAGAATCAGCATCTCTGTTGCAGATCTGTTTGTTTTCCAGATATTCTAATTTGGCACTTTGAGTTGTTTGAGAGCAAGATGAGGCTATGAAGTCCAAGGCATTTATCAGCATCACAGTTTATAACAGAAACAACAAACTAGCAAATAGCTTTACTTGAACTGAACTTGGGCAGGCATCTGTCTCTGGAACTAAGAAATCTTTCAAAGTTCTATTTGTTAAAGTCATCTGTGAATCATATGTAGTAGATATATTTGTTTTGGTCTGCTTTGAGACAGGACTTCATGTAGCCCAGGCTGGCCTTGAACTCACTGTATGCCTAAGGATGACCTTGAATTTCTGATCTCTCTCCTTTTTCCTCCCGACTGCTAGGATTATAGGTGTGTTCTCACACCTGGTTTATACAGTGCTAGAGATCAAACCCAGTGCCTCATGCTTGTAAGCAAATACTCTACAACTTAGCTGTATCTCTAGACCCAGATTTTTCTTAAAATTTTTTTCTTTCCATTTATTATTTAGTAGGGGGAGGGCACATATGCGGAGACCAGAGGATACCTTTTGGAGTCAATTTTGTCCTTCTACCATGTGGGTTCTGGGGATTGAACTCAGGTCATCAGGCTTTGCAGCAGTTATCTTGATCTACTGAGATACCTCACCAGCCCCAGATTTCTTAGATCTTCCATTTTTGGAGGTAAAATTACAGCACATAAAATTAACTAATTGAGATGAGGGTGGTAGACTGGTAAGATGGCTCAGCAGTAAAGGCACTTGCTGTCAGGCCTGATGACTTGAGCACAATTCCTGGGACCAACATGGTAGAAAGAAACTGACTCCTCTCTAAGTTGTCCTCTGACCCCACACATGCTGTATGCTTGTGCCGCCCCCAAATAACAACAACAACAACAAAAGTAATAAAAATTTAAGATGGGGGTGGTGGCTCATTCTTACAAAGCTAGCATTTGGAAGACTGAGATAAGAGGATTACCTCATGTTTGAGATCAGTCTGGGCTATCTAGTGAGCTATAGATCAGCCTGGGCTAAAGAGTGAGTCTCTGTCTCAATAAAACCAAGAAATAAAAAATAAAATGAACCATTTAAAAAGTGACCAATTTAGAATCTTACCCCCACCACCTCTATCTAGTTCCAAAACATTTTCTTCATCACAAAATAACCCCCATAAATATTAAGCAGTTGATTTTGTTTACCTCTCCTCCTGCCTCTGTAACCACCCGTGTTCTGCCTCTGTGGATTTACTCATTTTTGAATACTCCATGTGAAGGGGATCAAATCATTTGTGTCCTTGGCTTCTTCATTGGCATAATGTTTTCAAGGCTCATCCCCATTATAACATGTGTCAGTACCTTAATCCTAATGGCTGCATCATAGTGTGAGTACGTTTCTTTTTTGAAGAAATCTGGAATTTACTCTTGGTACTTCTGGATTTTGGCTTCTGGATACTTAATGTAGCAAAAGGATCTGAGACTGGAGATGAAAAGAAAACGGGGTTTTAGCTTTATAGGGCTTATCATCAAGAAGGTAGTAATGAAGAGGCGTGTACCTGTAGGAACACAAATGTATTTCTAGAACAGGAGAGAAGAGAATCGTTAAAAACTCTTACCAAGGGACTGGAGAGATGGCTCACCAGTTAAGAACACTGGTTGTTCTTGCAGAAGATCCAGGTTGGAATCCCAGCACCCACATGGCAGCTAACAACTGCTTGCAATTCCAGTCCCAAGGGATCTGACAGCCTCTTCTGACTTCTGTGAGCATTGCACAACATGGGTGCACTTACCTACATGCAGGCAATACACGCATACACATAAAATAAAAATAAATAAAATTAAAAAAAAAAAAACGAGTAAAGCTGTGCATCGAGCTTCCTGCAAGCTTATGTCACAAGCTGCCTTTTGACAATTTTAAGCTAGGTTTCTGTAAAAAGGCTTAGTCAAGCATTTTATGTTTCTTTATAAGATTTTATTTATTTTATATATTTATTTATTTATTTTGGTCTTTTCGAGACAGGGTCTCCCTGTAGCCCCAGCTGGCCTGGAACTCAAGATTTTATTTTTTTATTCGTGTGTGTGTGTGTGTGCATGCCACTTGGGTGTGGGTACCCTTGGAGGCCAGAAGAAGGTATTGGGTCCCTTGGAGCTGGAATTACAGGCAGTTGCAAGTTACCTAATGTGGGTACTGGGAACTGAGATTGGGTCCCTCTAGAAGGGTAGTCAATGCTCTTAACTGCTAAGTCATCTCTCTAGCCTCTATTTTCTGTTTCTTGTCACCCACCTAGACAACTGCAAAGGGAGGACAGGATTCCAACTTTGAATAGTAGGAATAGACACAACAGACTCTTCAAGAAAGTGGGCAATGTCTCACAACAGTCCTATTAACCTTAATTGTCAGGTGGGAGAAAATGGTGCACAGCTTGGCTAAGTGATTAACACTCAGAGGTTCCATAGGTTAAAACATGAAGTGGTTTGAGTGCTCTTGTTTCAAAGTATGTATGGCAAAGTGCTCCACAGGCCTTTGGAAGGTGGGCAGGAAGAAGACAGCGGGGTAGGCCTGCCATTCATAAAACTGAACGAGGACTGTCTGGCCTGGGTTCCATCATGTCAGCATGTGGACCAGTCTTGGAAGACACCCGAGGACACTACTGCTGACCATTTTAGCCCAAGCAGGAATTACAGTTTACAGGAGTGTCCCTGCAGAGTCTGATGCAGTAGTGGGGTAGAATGTAGGAAGGCGTTTTTCAGGTACCCAGGTGATTCTCATGTTATTGCCCGAGACTTCACTCCAAGATACTAGTCACTATTTCCTACAAGATCCACTGTGGTCTCCTTTCTCTTGTGAGTGTCTTGGACATGCAGCAGTTACAGAAGCTATTTTGGGCCACCAAGTACCCAAAGAAGGTCACTGCTCACAGGCCAAGTGAAATTAGTCCAAGACAGAGTCTGTGAGATTCTAGGAAGGGCTGGGCTTCTGGCATTCCCTGGTAGATATGCTGAGCTCTGGAAAGCATACATTCATGAATATTTAAGTAGACTCAAACAGCCCATTTTCAACATGGACAATGTCACATAAGTCAGTGTCCCTAGCCTCCAAACTGCTGAATCACACGTCCTTTATCCCAAGCCCCTGCCTCTCCCGAGCCCAGTGGAAAAATTCAAAGAAGCCTTGAGTATGTGGCCCTCAAATTCATGCCTAAAAGCTTTCAGGTGCCTGGGTTCTTCTCTTGAAATGGTCTACAAAGGACAAAAGAGAAAGGCCAGAATCCAAAGGTATTTGAAAGCATCAGTTTTCCTGTGTTAAGAGCTGAGTTTAAAGAAGTGAAAAGTCTCTAAAAATTATTTTATTGGCTCAGCAGTTAAATTATTGAATTGTTGTACTTTTTATCTAGAAATGTGCTTGGGGCTCAAACTGCATCTCAGTGGTTGGGTACCTGCTTAAGCAGGAGAAAAAGAGGAAAAGAGAAAGAAGGCTGGGTAAGGTGTTACACACCTGTAATCCCAGCATTTAGGCAGTTAAGGCAGGAAGATTGTTGTGAGCTCATGGCCAGCCTGGGCTATATGCAAGACCTTCTTTTTCAAAAAAACAAAACCCAAACCAAAACAACAACAACAAAAGCAAACAGAGAAAGAAAGGAGAAAAAATTACCTGAAGACTGTGCTGGATGGCTTTAGTGTCAACTTGACACACTTGGGTTGAGGGAGCCTCAATTGGGGGATTGCCTCAATTGGACTGGCCTGTGGCCATGTCTGAGGGGCATCTTCTTGATGAGTGATGTGGGAGGGCCCAGCCCACTGTGGGTGGTGCCACCCCTGGGCAGGTGGACCTGTGTTGCATAAGAAAGCAGGCTGAGCAGGGGCCAGGGGAGCAAGTCAGTAAGCAGCGTTCCTCCATGGCCTGTGCTCCAGCTCCTGCCTCCAGGTTCCTTCTCTGAGTTCCTACCTTGGGCTCCGGGATGAACTGTGACCTGGGATATATAAGCTAAATAAACCCTTTCCTCCCCAAATTAGTAGTGGTCAGAGTATTTTGTCACAGCAACGAAGAACAAACTAGGACAAAGACTACAAGCCAAAGTTAGCTTTCTGATAATTATATTCCCTGTTAGATAATAACAATTTTGTAATTATTTTTTGTTTTGAGATAGAGTCTTACTATGTAGCCTTGGCTGGTCTAGAACTTGCTATGTAGATCACGCTGGCCTGAAACTCACAGAAGTCTGCCTGCCTCTGCCTTCCCAGTGCTGGGATTAAAGGTGTGCATCACCACACCTACTTGTTACTAATTTATAAACTGTTATCCTAAGGATTAAAATCACAGTGCTCAGGCTGGAGAGATGGCTCAGCAGTTAAGAGCACTGACTGTTCAAATCCCAGTACCCACATGGCAGCTAACAACTGTCCATAACTCCAGTTCCAGGGAATCCGACAGCCTCTTCTGTCCTCCTCGGGCATTGCAGGGGTGCACTTACCTACACCCAGGCAATACACGCATACACATAAAATAAAAATAATAAATTTTTAAAAATTGAAAAATGACAGTGCTCCACATACCAGTGCTGGAACACTGAACTCGACAGAAAAGGTGGAAAATAGAGAAGTGAATAGATGAGGAAATGTAACTAAAGATGCACATTTTATTGCTTCTGTGTATTTGCCTCCACACTTAACTTTTCATATAATCCACTCTTATCTGTTCAAGTTTGTATATTCGTCTTAATGTTTATAATGTGAACCTTTCTGTTATGAAACAGACAGTAATTTTTAAAAATCTGTGAATATACTATAGCTTATTTGACTTTTCTGTCATATCTGTGCTTAAAATCACTTAGCTTTTCTAAGTACTGGGGACAATTTTTCTTTGATGGCGCTAGGGTTTTTCTAGCACCATCTCTCCCTCCCTCCCTCCCTCCCTTCATTCTTTCCTTCCTTCCTTTGAAACAAGGTTTCACTATGTAGCCCAGGCTAGTCTGGAACTCACTATGTAGTCTAGGCTGCCCTTGGACTCATAGTAATCCTCCTATACTGCGATTATAGACATAAACTACCACATGTTTGTGTTTCTTTTTTTAAATCGCATATTTGATAGATTTCTATGTAAGAAATGACTACATCAAAGATCGTGATTTTTTTTTTTCTGATCTTTTTGAGATAGGGTCTCCCTGTAGCCCCAGCTGTTCTGGAACTCACTATGTAGACCAGGCTGGCCTTGAACTCACAGAGCTCCACCTGCCTCTGCCTCCCGAGTGCTGGGATTAAAGGCATGTGCCACCACACTGGACCTAACATTGTGAATTCTTTTAAGGCTCCTGGCACATCCTCAGGAAGGTCATTCTCAAAAGCATCCTGCCATCATCATGTAACGTCTATTAACAAAACTTTTTCTAGAAGTGTCTGTTATTGGGTTGGAGAGAAGAGTGCTTGCTGCTCTTCCAGATGACTTGAGTTCAAAACCCATACCAGGAGGTTTATACCAGCCTGCAACTCTGGCTCCAGGGGATCTGATATCCTCTCCTGGCTTCTGTGGGATTTCACATGCACATGTACATATTCTCTCTCTCTCTCTCTCTCTCTCTCTCTCTCTCTCTCTCTCTCTCATACACACAGACAAATTAAAAAAATCTTAAAAGAAGTGGTTGAACTTTTTATATGTATATATATTTATATTAAGATATTTCTTACTGATAGACACACACATAAGGATAAAGTATATACTATCCTCTTGATTTTTTTTTTTTGGTCTGTTTGAGACAGGGTCTCCCTGTAGCCCCAGCTAGCCTGGAACTTGCTATGTAGACCAGACTGGCCTCAAACTCATAAAGATCCACCTGCCTCTGCCTCCCAAGTGCTGGGATTAAAGGCGTGCACCACCACCTCTTAATTTTTATACTTGTTTAAAGTCATGTTCTCATGTGTGCTGTGTCATTTGTTTTTAATTTTTTTTCCTTTCTTCCTTTTCTTTTGTGTATATGTATGTGTTCATGTGTGTGTTCATGTACCTTATTTTTTGGAGATAGGGTCTCACACTGAAACTAGAGCTCCTTGGGAGTTCAGATAGTCTGGTTTACCAGACTATCTCCACCTCCCAACACTGGGATTACAGGCCACCACTGTCCTGGCTTTTGGTGGGTTCTGGGGAATCAAACTCAAACCCTTGTACATCAAGCACTTTACTGAGCACCTCTTTTTTTCCTTTTTGTGTGTGACTATTTTTGTTGTACAGAAATTTTAAATATTATAGAGTCAACATGCAGTGTTTCTATTATATCATACATTTTTTGAAAATTAGAATTCTTGTCCATTTTGAGCCTTAATTATAATTATAGTGTAATTATACTCACTTCGTTTTTTATCTGACCTTTTTTTTCCTCTCCTATTTATGCTAAAGTCATTTCCATATAATACTGCATCATTTTAAAAGTTGTTGGGCTGAGGGTGTAGTTCATTTGGTAGAACTCTTACCTAGCAGGCACAAAGCCCTAGATTGGATACTCAGCATCACATAACCAGGCATTATGGCATGTATCTGCAATTTTATCACTTTGGAGGTGAAGGTGGGAAGATTAGAGATTTGAGGTCATCCTTAGCTACTTAGCTAGTTGGAAGCCAGACTGGAAAACATGAAACTATGTCAAAATGAACAAACAAGCAAGCAAACAAACCATTGTTTGTTTAATTCTAAATTCTATATGGTTGGGGAAGTATATAATACAGTGTGAAGATCCAATCTGATTTAAAAAAAAATCTTTGGGGGCTGGAGAGATGGCTCAGTGGTTAAGAGCACTGATTGCTCTTGCAGAGGACCCGGGTTCGATTTGCAGCACCCACATGGCAGCTACGGACTGTCCTTAACTCCAGTTCCAGGGGAATCCAAAGCCCTCTTCCAACCTCCTCCGAATTGCATGACACGGGGGCACTCACATACATACAAGCAATACACTCATACATAAAATCATAAAATTGGGGCTGGAGAGATGGCTCAGCGGTTAAGAACACTGTTCTTGCAGAAGACCCGGGTTCGAATCCCAGCACCCACATGGCAGCTAACAACTGTCCTTAACTCCAGTTCCAGGGGATCCGACAGCTTCTTTTGTCTTCCGTGGGCATTGCACGACATGGGTGCACTTACCTACATGCAGGTATAACACTAGCCAAAGGAACAAGAAATTGAGAGGGAGTTGGTGGAGGAGCTGATGGGAGACTGGGAGGGATGAAAATAATGCAAAGACAATACTCATGTATGAAATTCTCAAAAATTAAAAAACAGCAATAAACAAGAGGGGGAAAACAAAACTTTAATAAATACTACACTTATAAAAAAGTCAATGGGAAGTGTATATGTGTGTGCTTGTTCATGCGAGCACAGGTATATGCATGGCATGGTGTGAGCGTGGATGTCAAAGGACAACCTCAGGGGTCTGTTCTTACCTTCCATCTTGTTCCAGGAAGGGCATCTGTCTACTGTCCCACAAGCCACGCTGACTGGCCCTTGAGCTTCCAGTAATTCTTTTTCCACTTTCCATCTTGCCACACGCATGCTGGGAATGGCATCTACGTGGGTTCTGGAGAGCTGAACTCAGTTCCTCACATTTGTGCAGTAAGCACTACACCCACTGAGCCATCATCCTCCAGCACCTAAACTTTTTTCCTCCAAAAAACCCAATGTTCTCCAATTCATTTGTTTACAAAAGTTTTTAAAGCCAGATATAGGCTCTTCCAAAGTCAGAACATTTCATTTCTCGTTGGTCATGGAGAAAGTGGCTGAACATGGAGGATCCGGTGAGTCGGCATCATCTGGCTAACTTAAGGTAATGGCATCTGTTTGTAACATTCACCCAGGATCTCATTTGCATTTGGAATTCTTGATCCTGGTTTTTGCATTTTGGACTTACGTTGCCTCCCAGCTTTGACATCTGTTTCTGTCTTTTGCAGCTGGCTTGGATTATCTTCTTCCTTCTTGTCTTGTATGTTGGGAGCTATTAATCCATTATGTACATTGGGCTGTGGCCAGCTTGTTTACTGAGTTTGTGTTTTGCACACCAGTACCTAATCTGCCAGGTCAGGAAGAATGTGTTTATATGGTGGAGCTCACAACAAGTATTTGACCACTCCTTGACCCTCGGATACAGGTGGGAAAAACAGCTGTTGAAATTAATTGAGTTAAGATCTCTGATGTTCTTCTGTATAAAAAGGGGGAGCTAAAATAAACCGGGGCTGCAGTCTCTACTGACAGTCCTCCCAAGTATCTTTTTCTCTGTCTTTTGTTTTTTCTTTCAATACACACTCCCCCTTTCAGGTACTGTCCGTCTTGGCCAGCTGGCACCAGCAACTGGTTCCCGGAACAGGGACCTGAAAAGTAGGGGAAAAAGTGAAGGACACTGCTGGAGAAATTAAATGAGTGCACTCCGTAAGATTGGGGAGCAGTGAGTATTTATCTTGGGAGAAGATGGGTCACTCAGTTCTTGTAAGGAATATGCTTGGGGCCCAAGGAACAAAGGCTGAGACTAAAGAGGAGAATCCTATAAGCCGAGGCTGGGATAAAAGTGAAACCAAACCTTCCGCTCCGCCAGAGCCAGTTCCATTAGCCTTGCCACCCTTTTATGAGGACCCCCATCTGGGGCTAGAAGAGGGATGTCTTGACCGAAGATGGGTCACTCAGTTCTTGTAAGGAATATGCTTGGGGCCCAAGGAACAAAGGCTGAGACTAAAGAGGAGAATCCTATAAGCCGAGGCTGGGATAAAAGTGAAACCAAACCTTCCGCTCCGCCAGAGCCAGTTCCATTAGCCTTGCCACCCTTTTATGAGGACCCCCATCTGGGGCTAGAAGAGGGATGTCTTGACCACCCTGAGGATGAGTCTGCCCTAGGAGAGGAGACGGTTGAGTATGATCAGGAGAAGTGTCCACCTCTAATTGCTTTGCCTGAGAAATCTATCACTGGGAAATTAAGCAATTAAGGGCAGAGTTAGAGGCTGTGAAGAAGGAAATGTTAAAGAATAAAGAGAAAAGAATTAGGACCACCCCAACACCCTCTATCATGGTAGGATTAGATCCTCCTCCTCCGCTGTTGCACCTCCCATGATTGCCATGGCTCAGGAGCCTTCGGCAGGAATCTGGTACCCACTTAGAACCATGCAATCTCTGCTACAACAGGCCATTGGGGCTGCAGTAGAGAGAGGAGAGTCAGTGCATGGATTTCAGGTCTTCCCAGTTTCTGAGCAAGTTGATCAGCAGGGCAACAGGGTGCGGTCTCATGCACCTGTGCCTTTTAAGCAGCTTAAGGAACTAAAGACTGCTTGTGCTCAGTATGGTCCCACTGCCCCTTTTACCCACGTTTTGTTAGAATCCCTGTCCACGGATGCACTTCCTCCTGGAGATTGGAAACAGATGGCACGTGCTTGCCTTTCAGGGGGAGATTATCTGTTGTGGAAATCTGAATATGAGGAACAGTGCCAGGTGACAGCGAATACCAATAGAGTGCAAAATATTCCCATAGATTTTGATATGTTAGCTGGTGAAGGACAATATAGGGACACTGCTCAGCAGTTGCAGTACCATGTTGCGGCCTATGTGCCGATCAATGCTGCAGCCCAAAGAGCCTGGTATAAACTGCCGTCTAGTGGTAGGCAGACTGAGGATTTGTCTAAGATCAAGCAAGGTCTGGATGAGCCATATCAGGATTTCGTGGCTCGATTACTGCAAATTGCCGGTTGCTTGCTGGGGGATAGTGAAGCAGGTTTACTTTTAGTGAAACAGCTTGTGTTTGAGAATGCTAATGGAGCCTGTCAAGCTGCTATTAGGCCTTTTAGAAAGAAAGGTGATTTATCGGACTATGTAAGATTATGTTCTGATATTGGGCATCTTACATCCAAGGAGTAGCCATGGCTGCAGCATTACAGGGAAAGCCTATTCAGGAGGTACTTTTTCAACAAACAAAAGGGTCAAAAGGACGGGTGGCTGAACCTGAGGGGAGCTGCTTCGGGTGTGGCCAGTTGGGACATCAAGTGAAAACAGTGCCCTAATAAGCAGAGAGGAGGTCAGAGAAATAAAGAGCCAGGCTTATGTCCCCATTGTAAATGAGGGAAGCATTGGGCTAATGAATGCAAATCAAAAAGGGATGTTATGGGGAACTTGCTTCTGCAGGGAAATGGGAAGTGGGGCCAGCCCCAGGCCCTGAAACAATGTTATGGGGTGCTCCAGACATTCATCCCCCAGCAGAGAAATCCATTCAAGACCTCTTCAGGGCCACCCCAGGAAGCGCAGGACTGGACCTCAGTGCCTCCACCTATACAGTATTAACCCCTGACATGGGAATGCAAGCCATACCTACAGGAGTATATGGGCCGTTGCCAAAAGGAATGGTGGGATTGGTATTAGGAAGAAGTAGTGTTACCATGCAAGGAATTCTGGTAGCTCCTGGAGTGATAGATTCAGACTATCAAGGTGAAATTAAGATTATGACTTGTTCCCCCTCAGGAATTGCTGTAGTACAGTCCAGACAAAGGTTGGCACAATTGCTCCTGCTCCCTCTGGTTGACAGTTGCAAGAATAGTAAAAAGCAACATAGAGGGGCAGGTGGTTTTGGTTCCTCTGATGTTTATTGGCTACAAGCTATCAGTCAACAGCGACCTGAGTTAGAGCTAATTATTAATGGGAAAAGATTTAAAGTCAAGAGTTTGTGTGTTTTGCACACAAATACAGAATGACTCTGCCAAGTCAGGAGGAATGTGTTGATATTTTAGGGAAGATGGTTAAATGGTTGAATTCACAACAAGTATTTGACCGTTCCTTGACCTTCAGGAAAAGGTGAGAAAAAAGAGCTGTTGACGCTAATTCAGCTAAGCAAACTGTGGCTATCTGATGTTCTACTGTATAAGAAGGCTGAACTAAAATAAACCAGGGCTGCAGTCTCTACTGACAGTCCTCACAAGTATCTTTCTCTGTCTCTTGTTCTTTCATCCTCACTCCCCCGAGGTGCTGTTTGCCTTGGTTGGCTGGTACCAGCAGGTGGCACCTCGAACAAGGAGGAAAGAGCTAGGAATACCCCAACACCCACTATTATAGCAGGATTAGATCCTCCTCCTCCCAGGCCACTGAAGGTTGTTGCGTCTCCCATGACTGCCATGGTTCAGAAGCCTTTGGCAGGAACAGCTCGATAGCGGACATATCGAACCTTCTAATTCACCCTGGAATTCTCCTATTTTTGTGGTCAAGAAAAGGTCAGGTAAATGGAGATTGTTACAAGATTTGAGAGAAGTCAATAAAACAATGGAACTGATGGGTGCATTACAGCCCGGTTTGCCTATTCCTTCTGCTATTCCACAGGACACCTTTAAAATTATCTTGGACTTAAAAGATTGCTTTTATGTTATTCCTTTGGCTCCTCAAGATTGTAAGAGATTTGCATTTAGTGTATCTTCCATAAATTTTAAGGAGCCTATGAAGAGGTATCATTGGAAAGTTTTACCTCAAGGAATGGCCAACAGTCCTACCTTATGTCAAAAATTTGTAGCTCAGGCTATAGCACAGACTAGGTATCTATATCCTGAAGTATATATTATTCACTATATGGATGATATACTACTAGCTTATAAACTTGAGAGACTGCTCTTAACCGCCTATGGGGTCTTACAAAAGGGATTGAAAAATTATGGGTTAGTTATTGCCCCTGAGAAAGTACAAAAAGAAGCTCCATTCAGTTATCTAGAAAAACTGCTGTATCCCAAAGAAATTAAACCTCAAAAAATACAAATTAGGAAGGATAA
>NW_008354174.1:491483-492288 GCF_000622305.1 Nannospalax galili | reverse complement strand
CAACAAATTACCTATGTAGATTATAGCCAGCCCTGGATGGGTTGTGTTTTTTCTACCACTCACACCCCTACAGCTGTACTTTGGCAGGATGGCCCTCTTCTTTGGGTGCATCTACCAGTATCTCAGTAATTAATCATTATTATGAGGCTGTAGCGGCCTTGGTCCAACAATTGCATGCTGAATCATGTAGGTACTTTGGAGCTGAGCCTGCTCAAATTGTTGTTCCTTACACTAAGGTGCAGTTGCTATGGTTGTTTCAAAATGTAGATTCATGGGCAATTTCATTTGCAAATTATATAGGTCAGATAGAGAATCATTATCCCAAGGATAAATTATTACAATTTGCTAATATGCATGAGTTGGTATTTCCAAAGATAGTTAAGGGTAGTCCCATCCCCCAGGCTACAGTGGTATTTACTGATGGTTCTTCTAATGGACAACCAGCTTATGTGATTTATGGGCAAAGTTATTCTTTTCAAACTTCCCCTGATTCAGCACAGGTAGTGGAACTTCATGCTGTAACTGTAGCGTTCCAGCTTCTGGCCTCAACACCCTTCAATCTCTATACAGATAGTCATTATGTAGCTCGAGCTCTACAGGAAATTGAAACAGTACCTTTTATTGAAATGAGGAATGTTACAATAGATACATTTTCTGGCTTTATTATGGCTACTGTCAAGACAGGGGAAGCTACAAAAAATGTTATAACTCATTGCTTGACTTGCTTTTCTATAGCTGGGATCCCTAATGTTATAAAAACGGATAATGGCTCTGGCTACACAAGTCAGGGGTTCCAGCGTTTCTG
>NW_008354174.1:475856-491347 GCF_000622305.1 Nannospalax galili | reverse complement strand
AATTGAGTGCACTTGGTAAGATTGGGGAGTGGTGAGTATTTATCTTTGGAGAAGATGGGGCAAGGAAACAGTCACTTGCTCTTTGTAAGGAATATGCTTTGGGCCTGAGGAGCAAAGGAAGGATCCTTTAACTGGACAATGGAATGGCCCCGACCCTGTATTGATATGGGGAAGAGGGCATATTTGTGTTTTTCCACAGGATGCAGATGGAGCCAGGTGGCTGCCGGAAAGGCTGGTGAGGTTCGCTGGATGAGCGCCAAAGAAAAAGAAGTAGAAAAGAATGATCAGGCAGCAAATGTGGCTGATGATGTTCCCGCAAGTGATCTTGGCTGAGTTATACTGGACTTATGTTCCTGATCCACAATATTGCACCCTGCGATATGGGAGGAAAAAGAGATAGTAGTGACTATGAATGATTCTTGGTTAATTGCTCAGCCTGCTTCAAAACGCCTGATGATGCATTATTTTGGATTGGGAAGTGGGTTGCCTATTTGTTTTGTTAAAAATAAGTCTGGGTGTGTACAAGTAGATGACTGTGTGCTTGTGGGACAAAGTGGATATTGTACCAATGTCAAAGTGTTATTGCCAAGAGATAATAGAGAAAAAAATTTCTCTGCAAGCATTTCCACCCTGTAAGCAGTGGCAGATATTCTAAAAAGGTTGAGAGCCACCTTACCATCATGGTCCTCTAGCACTTCCATTGTGTATGGTTTAGTGGGACTTGGCATGCTTTTCCTCCTGTCTTTGTTTTCATCTGGTGGCAGTAAAGTTATTTATGAAATCCTGTGGCAAGTCAAGACTGCTGTACATGATATGAGATTGCACTCCCTCCCCTAACAGAGGCCAGTAGTCAAAGACGGGTAAGATCTTCTGGGAGAAAGTCAACCTAAGACAGGGCGTAGCTGATGGAGGCTATGTGCTGATGATGGGTAAGGCTTTGCTCTAGCAGGAGACAACCTAAGACAGGCACAGTCCTTCTGTCCTGGATATAGCATAATCTGGGGTTATAAAAAATAAAGAAGGGGGAGATGTTGGGAGCTATTAATCCATTATGTTCATTGAGCTCTGGCAGGCTTGTTTACTGAGTTTGTGTTTTGCACACCAGTACCTAATCTGCCAAGTCAGGAGGAATGTGTTTATATGGTAGAGCTCACAACAAGTATTTGACCACTCCTTGACCCTTGGATACAGGTGGGAAAAACAGCTGTTGAAATTAATTGAGTTAAGATCTCTGATGTTCTTCTGTATAAAAAGGGGGAGCTAAAATAAACCGGGGCTGCAGTCTCTACTGACAGTCCTCCCAAGTATCTTTTTCTCTGTCTCTTGTTTTTTCTTTCAATACACACTCCCCCTTTCAGGTACTGTCCGTCTTGGCTGGCTGGCACCAGCACTTGTACTTGCTTGATTTTAATGTTGCTGTAACATCAGGTGAGAGGTGTTCCACTATCAGCCTTTGGCTCAGGGAACCTCACTAGGTAAGCAAGGCCTTTTTCAAAGGAAGGAGGTGTAGAAGCTATGGTCTTCTTCAAAGCCATGCTAGTTGTAGAATGACTTGTGTGGAATACAGAATCTCACCAGTCACTTGCATGTTGACAACACACAGGCCTTTCCACTCAGTTTTGCTAGGTTACAGGGAAACACTGTTGAAGGAGAAAGAAAATAGGGCCACTGGTCAGCTCTACCTATTGGTCAACCTAGTTCTAACTTTGTCCTATAAGGACACATATGAAAAACTTAATTGTCTGCCAAGCAAGATAAACTGACTCAACCTTAGTGATGAGTCACTCATCAGATAAGGCAGGCAAAGCTTTCACATCCCTTTACCCTCATCATCAATTTGGTTTGTGTGAACTAGAGAATGCATTTTAACTCACTGTACTTTTTTTTTGGTCTTTTGAGACAGGGTCTCTCTGTAGCCCCAGCTGACCTGGAACTTGCTATGAAGACCAGGCTAGCCTCAATCTCACATCGATCTGCCTGTCCTTGCCTCCTGAGTCCTGGGATTAAAGGCATGTACCACCACTCAAGTCTCACTCTAGTCTTTTTTCTACACAAATAAAACTACAGAACAAAATAGCTTCCAAAGGCCAGTCACTATCCAAGTCAAAGCTGTAGACTACAGTTGGCTAGCACTCAGTGAGGCTGAATAAGGGTGGGCCAGCTTTGCAGACCAGGGATGGAGTTCATGTCCAGGTTCAGGGTTTGGTTCTATGGTATGTTTTTGGATTAGATAACTTACAGCTGAAGTGGGGGCTAATTGTTATAGGTGTGGTCATTGTGCTGTTCTTGGATCGAGACTGAATGTTTTTAGGAAACATCAGTTAGGGTGTGACCTTTCATACCCTTAAAACATCCCAAAGTCCTTGCTGTGGCCAGGAGGCCCTCCATGTGCTGGCCTCTGCCAGGTACTTCCTCGACCCCCCATCCCCCATGCTTTGTGTTAGCCACAGTCTTTTCAGTGACCTTGGTTTTTCCCTTAGTCCCCAGGAACCAAGGATCACTCTACAGGTAGAAGGGAAACCTACCAGATTTATGGTAGACACTGGTGGGACCTCCTGCACAAGCTTAAGGCTAACATAACCTTTACTGGAGACTCAGTGGGATTGATTCTCCAATCTCCCACTGTCCTTGTTACCTGCCATTTATCTTAGTATCTTACAACAAAAGCCCCATAAAAAGGAGCAACAGAGGGATTCATCTGCTTTGTTAGAAACTTGAAAAATTAAGATACCCCATGTATGGGCAGAGACTAACCCCCCAGGACTGGCAAAGCATCAACCACCTTTGGTAATCCAACTTCTTAGCACAGCTACCCCAATTAGGATAAGACAATATCCTATGAACCTTCAAGCCAGGCTGGGATTTGCTAAACATATTAACAGACTCCGGGAAGCAGGAATTCTCATCCCCTGCCACTCTCCATGGAACACACCGCTCCTGCCGGTACCAAATGCTGGAACTAATGAGTTCAGGCCTGTCCAGGACCTGAGGGAGGTCAACAAATCGGTTGAGGTTGTTCATCCTTCTGTGCCTAACCCTTACACCCTCCTCAGTGAATTAGGACCTGAGAGAAATCTATTCAGTGTTTGATTTGAAGGATGCCTTCTCTTTACCAATTGCAGTAATGAGTCAGCCTATTTTTGCCTTTGAATGGACTGATCCTGATTGATCCTTCAACAGACAACTTACCTGGACATGACTTCCTCAAGGATTCAGTAACTCCCCCTACATTGTTCAATGAGGCATTGAAACGAGACCTAACCAGGAAGATCACCCAGAGGTAACTCTTTTACAGTATGTTGATGATCTACTCTTAGCAGCAGATAATTGTGAGGACTTTAACTGGCCTCTGAGGCTTTGTTAAAGGAGTTGGACCTACTGGGATACAAAGTCTCCACAAAAAAGGCATAGGTATGCCTCTCTCTGTCACCTATCAGATTCATGAAGAGAAGAGATCATTTGGCCCAGACCGAATCCAAGCTATTCTTGACATACCTGCACCCAAAAACAGGAGACAAGTTCGGGAGCTCCTGGGGGTGGCAGGATATTGCAGACTTTAGATTCCAGGCTTTGTAGAAATAGCTAAGCCCCCCATATGCCTCTACAGTAAAGGAAGGAACTGAGTTTGTCTGGGGTTCATCAGAAGATCACACCTTTCAACAACTTAGAAGGGCCCTGATTCAGGCCCTTGCCTTGGCTTTGCCTGATGTCACTAAACCCTTCTTGCTCTTTGTGCATGAAAGTCACGGAGTAGCCAAAGGAGTTTTGACTCAGACATTGGGACCATGGAGGAGGCCAGTGGCTTACCTGTCCAAGCGATTAGATCTAGTAGCTTCCGGATGGCCCAACTGTTTAAGGGCAATAGCAGCCACTGCCCTCCTACTTATGGAGGCCTCTAAACTTACTCTGGGCCAAGACTTGCAAATTATTGGCCCCCATACAGTAGAGACCCTGCTGTGCACCCCTCCTGGTAGATGGATTTCCAATGCACGCATCACACAATATCAAGTACTGCTGCTGTACCCCCTGTGGATAACCTTCCTTAAGTCAGAAACTTTAAATCCAGCTACCTTCTTACTGGATGAAACTGCCAGACCACCTGTTCATGACTGTCTAGAGACGATGAGTACTCTAACCGGGGTATGGGAAGACTTAAAGGATCAACCTTTGTCTAAGGTGGATGCTGAACTGTTCACCAATGGCAGTAGCTATGTTAAGGAAGATATTTGATATGCTGGGGCGGCAGTAGTTACTTTGAGTGACATCCTATGGGTCCAAGCCTTGAAACACGGCACAGCAGGACAAAAGGCTGAGCTCATTGCCCTAACTCAAGCACTTAGATGGGCAAAAGGAAAACCTGTAAATATCTATACAGACAGCTGCTATGCCTTTGCCACAGCACATGTACATGGGGCTCTATATAAAGAGGGCTGTTAACATCCAATGAAAAAGATATTAAGAAAAAGAAAGAGATCCTTGCTCTTTTAGAAGCATTATGGCTCCCAAAACAAGTGGCCATTATACATTGTAAAGGGCACCAAAAGTCAGATTCAAAAGAAGCAAATGGTAATGACTTTGCTGATCAGGCAGCAAGAAAAGCAGCCTTACAGCCTGTACAAGACTTAAATGTTTTGACTGCCTTTCCGACTAGAGTGTTGCCTGAGTCCCCCTCCTACTCGACTTCCGACCTTATCACCATCAAGGATTTACAAGGAAAAAAGGATAATAAAGGATGGTACCTAATGGAAGATGGAAGGCCCATCCTTCCAAGAGACTGGCTACAACAACTACATTCTTCAGCTCATGTGGGAGCTACCAAAATGACAGTTTAGTGAAACGGATTTATACATTCCCAACTTAGGACAAATGTGTCAGGATACAGCCCAAAGATGTCAAGCGTGTGCTCAAACTAATACTGCTTTTAAGCTTTCTCTTCCAGGACACAGACTCCAAGGTCAAGCACCAAGAAAAATTGGAAAATTGGACTTCACTAAAATGACTGATGGGATTTATGGTTACAAATACCTGCTTGTCCCCGTGGACACCTTTTCAGGATGGGTCGAGGCTTTCCTGGCTAGGTCTGAGGTCACCCAGGTAGTAGCTAAAAAGCTACTAAATGAGATTATACCCTGATTTGGCATCCCTATTGGTCTGGGGTCTGACAATGGTCTGGCTTTCATAGCTCATGTTTCTAAATCTTTAGCCTCTGCCCCCCAGATAGACTGGAAACTGCATTGTGTATATCATCCTCAGAGTCCAGGGCAGGTAGAAAGGATAAACAGAACTCTTAAAGAGACTTCAACCAAGTTAATAACAGAGACTGATGGTAACTGGGTAAGTACTTTCCCTTTCGCCCTTCTTAAGGCTAGATGTACCCCCTATGTAAAAAGAATTGCTCCCTTTGAAATTCTGTTTGGACGACCTCCACCCCTTATTCCTCATTTAGGGGAGGAATATCTGGCAAAAATAACTAATCACAGTCTTTTACAGTCATCACAGGCTTTACAAAGTGCCTTAAACCAAGTACAAGGGGTAGTGCGGGAGACTCATGAGTCTGATCACCTTCCAATGACCACTGATCAGACAGATCTGGAACTGGGTGACTGGGTTTGGGTCCGCAGACATCAAACAACCAACCTTTAACCCAAGTGGATTCTTCTGTATCCAATCATCTTTCTGACTCCAACTGCCATCAAAGTTGCTGGACAAGCCCACTGGATACATCGCTCCCAGGTTAAATGGACTCATCCAGACCATATTCCCTGAACATGGATGGTAAAAAGAACAGACAATCCTCTCAAAGTAAAACTGATAAGGGAACCTTAATACTAATGTTTATCTTCTGGGTATTGGGAACCACCAAGGGAAACGGGAGTCAAAACCCCCATGTATTGGTCTCATATAAATGGGTAGTTAGGAGGACCTCAGATGGAAAACCCCTAGCTACCAATATCACTGCTAGCTACATTCCCACTTTCCAGTTTGATATTTGTGATTTGTTTAAGCTTGAAACGGTACACTCTGTATACACTTACTACGATGCCTCTTCTGTTCAAAGTTGGACTTGCAGATCTATTCCCCATGAGAGGCTTACAGGTTTATGGATGCCCAGCAGATGGGAGCCCAGATTGTAACCTCAAAAATGAATGGCATTGTGGTTCCTGGGGTTGTGAAACCTTTGCCTCCTGGATTGGGTCAAAGGATAGATGGAGTTCCCTACAACGTGGCATTGCTAAAGATACTATAAGGAATCTTAATCCTCTGGTTTTGCAAGTACTAAGTGGAAATGATAAAAGTTGGCTTATGGGAAGAACATGGGGAATATGGCTTTATGTCCCAGGAAAGGATCCAGGGATGAAATTTACTATTCAAAAATTTGAAGTCCCATTGATCCCTCCAGTACCCATTGGCCCTAGTAATGTCCTCAGTCCTCCCTCACCACCAAAACCATCTCCCACTGATCATGTCAGCTCCAATGATGTTTCCAGATGGGACCCTCCTGAGTTGTATAATTCCCTGCTCTACACCTATGAATTTTTCAATGCTACTGATCCAGATCTCACCAAGGACTGCTGGCTTTGCCTGGACCCTTGCCACCCCCCTTATTATATAGGAATAGGGGCTATTAGGTCTATAGGAACAAATTCCTCCTATATCCAAAATCTCACGTCTGATAATGTGATCAGAAGAGACCTCTGCCCCTGGGGCTCTAAACCTGTACTCACCCTTGGTAGCCTGTCAGGAACTTGCTTCTATGGTCACACCTATAATTAAACCTGTACTCACCCTTGGTAGCCTGTCAGGAACTTGCTTCTATGGTCACACCTATAATTAAACCTGTACTCACCCTTGGTAGCCTGTCAGGAACTTGCTTCTATGGTCACACCTATAATTTATCCTTGTCCCCTTATCAAGGTATAAGTAATCAGCCTACCGTACCTCTGGACTAACTCTTTGTATAAACCAGAAGTTCCTGGTCTTGCCAGGTGAGCTCTGTATCTTGGTTCACCTTATCCCACAAGTTTATTACCATTCAGGTATAGAAGGATGGGAACATTTGGTGTCGTCAGTCAATATCCGGTTCCCAAGAGGAGTGGTGCCAGCCATTCTGGTACCTATGTTAGTAGGAACAGGCATAATGGGAGCCACAGGGGGTAGGGAAAACTGCTCTAATCAAAGGATAAATACATTTCAAAGCCCTTACTTGACAGATAAGCCTAGATTCAAAAGATATGGAGCATCAAATTAAAAATTTAACTTATTCCCTTGATTCATTAGCTGAAGCAGTGTTACAAAATTGTTGAGGGCTAGATCTTGTTTTTATGCAACAAGGAGGATTATGCATGGCATTAGGTGAAAAATGTTGCTTCTGTGCTAACCACACTGGAGTTATCAGAGGTAGCATTAGGTGGTCCAGCAATGAATTAATGCTCAAGAGAGGGAACTTAGTAATTACCAGAATTGGTACGAGTCCTTATTTTCCTGGTTGTCTTGGCTGACCACATTGCTAAGTTGTGTTGCAGGACCCTTGATTCTTACTCTCTTAATATTTACTTTCAGGCCTTGCATCCTAAATACTCTTGTAAAATTTATTAACCAAAGACTCCAGGCAGTAAAACTAATGGTGTTGAGAGCCCAATATAAACATCTTATACCAGTTGAACAAGTACAAGAAGAAAGCTTAACCTAAATAGGTCAAAGAATTAACCTTACAACAGGAGTGGGGAATGAACTGTCTCAGCAAACTAACCTAATTCACTCCATTTTGTTCAAAATAGCTATTTCAACAGTAACTTTGTCTCACACTCAAAGGAAAGGGGGGCAACCTTGGGTCTTAAGAAAATGTCCTAACCACAACTCATGGAGTGTGCTAATCTCAGACATTTTGCATTTGGCTAACTGCTTGTTTTGCTTCTGTAACTCACTATTCAGGGTCACCTTGACACAAAACATAAGACCACCCTGTTATCCTGTTATTGTATGGCCACCTGGAAACTGTTGATGTTGGCTTTCTTACTATACTAATTATGGCTAGGACGATTGGCTAATTTTAAGGTTACAAAGTTGAATGCTAAGTTATATGACTACATCACTTGTCTGTATAATGATTGGCTGTTGATTAACTAAAATTAAAATTCTGTTATGTTGTACAAACCTGATTGGTGCTCAGATACTCTGCTTATACAATGCTTTCTGTAATCCTATAAAAACTCTAATCAATTGATAGTCAGGGCTGCTTCTACTCCCGAGATAGACAGCCTGGTCACCTGAAATAAAATTTTACCTTGCTACTTTCAATTAAGTGGTGTTGGTGAATTTTTGCTAACTCCGGCATACAACAATCATCTCAATTACCACACATAAGGAAACCAGGATTCTGTGAAATTGTAACTTGAATAATAGCATGTGTTGAATGTATCAGATCCAGGAACTCAGAGCTTTCTGAGCCCAACATCTGGCTTTTCTATGAAGGCTTTCCATGGGATGGGGTAAAAGATGTGTAACATATGTTGTCCATTCATAAAAACAGAGCTCAAGGGGCTGGAGAGATGGCTCAGTGGTTAAGAACACTGGCTGCTCTTGCAGAGGACTTTGGTTCAGTTCCCAGCACCCACATGACAGCTAACATCTGTCTGGTAACTCCAGTTCCATGGGATTCAATGCCCTCTTCTGGCCTCTGTGGGCATTGCACACATACAGTGCACCAACATGCATGGTAGCAAAAACACATAAAATAAAAATAAAATAAAAAACAGAGCTCAAGTGATTTGCCCAATTACAAATATTCCAAAAGCTGCAATTTGTCCTTGGCTTTTCCTATAGTCACCCAGGCAGCAAGTGTACACAAAATGATAAGCATAAAAGAAGAGACATTGGTGACCTTCTCCCTTGAAACTAGAAACTTCTATATCTTGTTACATTGTAGCAGACACAGAGTCGGTTTGAGATTTTTTTTCCAAAAATGATACAAGAACTAGATGTTGGGGGAAATGAATAGTAAAAATAGCTGCTTCTTATAGAAGGCAATATTTATATTTTCATTTTATCATTAAAAATTCATAGTAACTACCAAGGACAACAGCAGATGTGGTGAAGAATTGGCAAAAAATAAAAAAAAAAAATTCATAGTAAGTGATGATCCGGGACTGGGCAAAAGCTAAGCGCTAGAGGTGAGATGATTAATAAATAAGAGACATTGTCTTTGGTCGTAGAACTTACTGACTAGAAAGACTCTTAGGAAACTAAATTTATGATGTATCCAGAAACTGTTATGTTTTTATTCACTCAAAAAATATTTGACTATGTACAATATACCATGTTGTCTTAAAGGAGTAAAACGCTGAGCAAAATCAGATTCCTGTCCTCATGGAGCAGATGAGAAGATGCTGTTGTAAAGGAAAGATGCTGAGCAGGAAGTGTTTGAAAGAAGCCAATGTGGCTGTAGGAACACCCTGGTGTCTGATGGGTCTGAGAGGTAGGCAGGAGTAAACCCACAGAGCATTGCATGATATCTGACACAGGTGCTCCGTCAGAATCCTGCAGTGTACTTGCCGGATGGGTCTCTCTGCTAATAACCCAGGGTACCACAGCCACTATAAGCTTGGGTCACAAAACCTTGAATCAAAGAGGCTCCTGGCACCAGCAGGTAGGAATAAGACTAGACAGTTGCTAGCATGACTACTAAAAGCAACCACCAGCTTCTTATGACCTAGGGTGAGACTGAAGGCAGAATACTTTTCACTTATTTATTTTTTATTTTTAAAGTATTTAAATATTTTTATTTTGTGTTTGTATGATGTGTGTGTGTGTGTGTGTGTGTGTGTGTGTGTGTGTGTGTGTGTGAGTGAGTGTGGAGATCAGTGAACAATTTGTGAGCGTTCTCTCCTTCCATTGCGGGACTCCAGATCAAAATCAGGTCTACCCGCTCTGAGGGAGGGTGGGGCAAGCAATGCCTTTACCCTCTAATCCAGCTAGGTGGCCCCGAGAATATGTTTTCTGAACCTTTGTTTCCAGTGTCGTGTGGAAGTGGAAAAGAATGCTCTCTTGGGAGCCCATGAGAGTTCATTTTTCTTTCACTACCTCCAAGTTCTTCAGTTATTAAATAGGAATAAAATATTTTCTTTTTAAAGGCCGGTCTCAGCACACTGCTTGACTCATAGCAGCTAGGCACTAAATAATAGCTATTATTTTTTTATCTGCTAATTGGAGGCAGCAATAGCACTGGTTATCTGCCTCACGTGTGTCCCTTTCTCCCTTTCACCCTCCTTATCCCTGGCCGGGCTGGAACTCACTAGGTAGACTAGGTAGATCTCTAATTGTGGCAATTCTCCTTTCTCTGCCCCTGGAGTACTGGAATTAGACATGTAACTCTTTTACTTTAAAAGACAGATTCTTCGCTATGCAGCCCAGACTGGCATCGAACTCGGGATCCTCCTGTATCAGCCTCCTCGGTGCTAGGATTAAAGGCCTGTGCAACCACTCCCAGTTGTTAAGTTTTATTTCTCCTTTTAAGAGCCAGAAGCCTACTTTTTCAGAGGCCAGTTTCAATATTCCTTACGAAACAGTCATTGTCTTCGTCTGCTTGGTGTGCAGTAAGCGCTTCGTCCATTCTGTTAAAAGCAATCTTTCACTTTTCTCTTGTTTGGGGCTGCTCATTTCTAGGCTTAAGGGTGTTTTTCCATTTGGTAATCAGTCCTCACCAGACTGGGGCGTCCGGACAGGCCGGCAAACGTACTCTGCCCCGCCCAGGTCACCAGCGACCTCTCAGTCTCAATCCCTGGGGCGCAGCTCGGCGGGCCGGCCAATCAGAAGAAGTTTGGCCCTCTGCAGATTCCGTCCGCTCACTAGGAGGCGCTGCGGCGGCGGCAGCCTGGGCTGTTGCGGGCAGGGGCGATTGGGCAGTCGGCTGAAGCTGCGGCTATGGAGTGGGGCACTGAGTCGGCAGCTGTGAGGCGGCACCGCGGCGGAGCAGAGCGTAGGGAAGGACCGGCGGTCGAACCGTATCCGGAGAGGGAGGCCTGGGCGGACGTGGACAGCAGCGGGAGGACGCGGAAGAGAAGCCCGGGGGGAGGCGGCGCGGGCCGGGGCGCGGGGAGCGCGCTGTCCGAGGTGCGCGCAGTGCTGGCGCTCGGGCTCTACCTGCTGGCGCTGCGGGCGCTGGTGCAGCTGTCTCTGCAGCGGCTGGTCCTTCGTCGCGCGGCCGGGCTTCCCGGCGGATCTACATGGTGGGTAATAACTGCTCATAACTCAAGTTCCAGGGAAAATCACTGCCTTCTTCTGATCTCCCAGGCATTGCATGAAATGGGTACACTTACACGTTTGCAGGCAATACACTAATACACATAAAATAAAAAATTTAATTAAAAAGAAAATTATTGTTTTTCGATGTTTTTTTGTTTTGTTTTTGTTTTTGTTTTTTTTTTTGAGACAGGGTCTCACTGTGTAATCCTGAGGATCCTGGAACCCCCTATGTAGACCAGGCTGGACTTGAACACAAAGATCCACCTGACTCTGCTTCCTGAGTGCTGCCAGGGCTTAATTTTTTTTTTTTTTTTAAATGACCTTCAGGTGTGCTAGGAAAGGTGCAGTAGGTATATTGTAACTTGTACTTTAAGGCTCACTACATTATCAACTAGCAGAAAGTTTCCAACAGCAATAGCGTTTTGAAAGTTTGTTCTTTGAATGCATCATGCTGAAAACTTATTTTCTTAAGGACTTTTTGGGCATCCCCTCCCAAATTATTTTTCTCCCATTTGGAATGCAGTGATGTAAGGTGAGTTCTGACCTGAACTGGTTATTAGTACTTGTGTGTACCAGAGGAGGCCAGAGTTTATTCTTTACCATCAGAAGTTTGTCATTGCTTACTAGATCTCACCCTACATTTTTTGCTTATCAGTTTCTGTCACTTAGACTGGGTAACTCACAATCCTTAACTAGCCCTCAGGAGTCAGGCTCATGAGGTCTCATTTTCCTGTGTAGCCTTCAGCAGTCATGTTGAACCTAAGCCCTTGTCTTTGTTCTGATTTGGTATGGGGATTGGGAGAAATTAGGGGTGGGGTGAATGGCAAAATGTGAAGGCTTTAATTCCTGGGAGGCAGTATAAAATGATGGAACTTCCAAGTAATTCTCTTGGGATATCTGAAGTTAAAAAAAAATATCAAGGAAAAAAAGAAAGGGCAGTGTATTTTTTAATGTGAGAAGTCCAAAGAACTAAGCTTTTTGAGGTAGGAGGTAAGCATAGTGGATAAGTTGCTCTGAGATAAGTGTTCATTTTAAGCCTACAAGAGTTGTTATCCTTTTGATTGCTTCTAGGGATTATCTGGAACACATAACATCCATTGGCCCCAGGACTACAGGAAGTGCAGAAAATGAAATTCTGACAGTGCAGTACCTTTTGGATCAGATCAAACTGATTGAAGTACAAAGCAACAGCCTTCACAAGATTTCAGTAGATATACAACGGCCTACAGGCTCCTTTAGCATTGACTTCTTGGGAGGTTTTACAAGCTACTATGACAACATTACCAATGTAGTAGTCAAGCTGGAACCTCAAGATGGAGCCCAGCATGCTGTCTTGGCTAACTGTCATTTTGACTCAGTGGCAAATTCACCAGGTATGTAACTGCTTTCTAGTCATTTAAAGTCATTATATTCTAGAAAGATTTTTAACTTAACCCTAAGCTGTTTGAACAGTTGTGGGGACTATTTTCTTAGACGAACCTTTTCTCACAGTGATGAAAAGGAAGCTAATTAGAATAAGTTTAGATTCTAGGGTATGGTGGCGCACACCTTTAATCCCAGCACCAGGGAGGCAGAGGCAGGTGAGTTTGGTCTCAAAAGGAGTTCCAGGCCAGCTGGGGCTACAGGGAGTCCCTGTCTCAAAAAGACCAAAAAAAAAAAAAAAAAAAAAAAAAAATTCTGTTTGGGGCTGGAGAGATGGTTCAGCGGTTAAGAGCATGGACTGTTCTTGCAGAGGACCTGGGTTTGATTTCCAGCACCCACATGGTGGCTATGAACTGTCCTTAACTCCAGTTCCAGGGAAATCTGATGACCTCTTCTGACCTCTGCAGCATTGCACGACACGGGTGCACTCACACATGCAGGCAATACACTCATACACATAAAAATAAATAAAATTTAAAAAATAAGTTTAGATTCTAGCTATTTAGTTATTCCTTTCTATTATTATTACTATTATTATTTTAAATACTGGCCCATAAGCCCCATGACAATACAGAAAATGTTTTTGGTAGACTAAAGTAGCCTTATTAGTGCTACTAGTGTGTGTCTGTCCTGGAGCTGTGGTGTACTCACTCGACCACCTACTCAACCAGGGGTTGCAAAGACTTTGGGGGTACTGGGTAAACGATAACCTCTGTCTTTAAGGGATACATGGTTTAGAGGACATTACTTTTAGCAGTTTTTGTTCACCTGTAAAGTTAAATTAGGGTCCACTGAGGGTGTAGCGTACTGTCAGAGTACCTAATTAACATCTTTCTCTAAAAGTACATTGTCAAAATAGACTACTTGATGTTTGAGACTATGTCTGATGTAATATATATCTATCAAAGTAGTGTGGATCCTCTACTTAATTTTTTTAAAAAATAAACTATTGAAAAGATTTTTCTGAGGAATCTTATTTTTAAAAAATAAGTTCAATTTATGGGATCTGTCCTTTCGGTGTCACCAGAGCAGAATTCAAGCTGCAGTGGCAAGAGCGATGATAGGAAAAGCATTTAAAACATGGCTTCAGGTGTTCAAAAGGGTATTGGGTGAAATGAGTGTAGCCAAAACTATAACCAAAGGAGGCACTGTGTATCTACAAAATTCTCAAAGGAAAGTATTGTAAACAACAGTAGTAGCTTTGGAATCAGGGTCTGAGGAACAGGTGGGGAGACTGAACTACTTAGCTTTAAATTTGGAGATAAAGTTCTCCCAGAATATGGAGGAACCAAAGTAGTTGTGGATGACAAAGATTCCCTGTCTCCCTCCCTCCATCCTTTCTTTCTTTTCTTTAAAAGATATTTATTAATTAAAGATTTAATTTCTGTATGTGGACAACAGATCTGGAACTGGAGCTAACTGACATCTGTAAACTGCCTAACATGGGTGCTGGGATTCAAACTGGTTTTCATGATTGAGCAGCAAAAGCTCTTAACCACTGATCCATCTCTCTAGCCCTAAGGATTATTTTTCACTTAGAGATTTAGTATGTGGAGTGAAATAAATCACTATTGAAATGACATATGAAGCTGCCTGTTCTACTTCAGTTTGGAAATCTTTTTTCATGTAAATAATTTCCATGACTCTTATCATGATGTCTAAACTAATGACATCTGTTGTCTTTAATATTTAGTCTTGCCATTTACTCATATAAATATTCCTAAATAAAATAAGTAAAAAATAAAATAGGGGCTGGAGAGATGGCACAGTGATTAAGAACTCTGACTGTTCTTTCAGAAGACCCGGGTTCTAATCCCAGCACCCACATGGCAGCTAACAACTGTCCATAACTCCAGTTCCAGGGGATCCAACAGCCTCTTCTGTCCTTTGTGGGCATTGCATGGCATGTGTGCTCTTACCTACATGCCAGCAATATACACATACACGTAAAATAAAATAAAAAAATAAATAAAATATTAAAAAAATAGTCATGCTGTTTACTCATGTAAACATTCTCAAGGAAAATAAGTAAATGAAGGAAAATGGTTAAGTTAGGCACATAAGAATAGAAAGCAGCATTTCATAATGGCGTCCTGACATTTTAGATCTAATAGGGAATCTGGTTCCACCTGTTCACTGATAGAGCAGACATGGAATTGGGATCAGATGCTGGGCTTCCTGACCATGAGGAGAAGATTTGACTGTCAGTAGGACTCCCTTTAGCATTTTGCTTAATTTGTTCTTTCCTTAGTTTCTCAACTGTTAAAATGGAAAAATAGTAATTTCCTAATGGTGTTTCTCAAAGGGTTAGGTAAAACACTAGGATAGCACCTTTCTGGGAAATCTTTCTTTGTTGTTTCTATTGACTGTTAATATCAATACTTCTGGATTGCCTGGAATGATAGCAGGCCCAATACAGCCATCTAGAGTTATATAAAATATAAAGTGAAATTTATTTACTTGATAAAATGATTATGACTAGAAATGTTTTTGCATTTACAGTATACTTTGCTTTTTCAGAAACTGGTATGCACACATTCATAATAAAAAAAAAAAAAAAAGGTGGAGGCTGGGCATGGTGGCACACGCCTGTAGTCCCAGCACTTGGGAGGCACAGGCAGGTGGATCTCTGTGAGTTCAAGGCCGGCCTGGTCTACATAGTGAGTTCCAGGACAGCTGGGGCTACAGGGAGACCCTGTCTCAAAAAGACAAAAACAAACAAACAAACAAAAAAAAGGTGGAGGTACCTTATGTATGTTGGGGAAACCAGTGGCCTTTTATGTCCTTTTCAAAACAGTAATAAAACAAGTATCACCATGTGCTCACTG
>NW_008354174.1:451231-475787 GCF_000622305.1 Nannospalax galili | reverse complement strand
TTATATGGGTATTAGAAACAAATGTAGAAGAAAAACCAATTTTCCCTTTTCCTTTCATAGATCATAGGTATGATGGGCACTTGATAAGAAAAGTTAAATAAGAGAAAAACAAACAAGGTTATTGCATATTCAGATGTACATAGGCAATAACAAGGGAAAATGAATAATTTCAAAGAAGTGGCTTAGCTCTCTGTCTTATGTTTTGTCCTCATCAAAGAACAATATTTTTCTGCAAAGTGACATGACCAAGGAAAAGAACTAGGTGGGTGTAGCTCACTAATAGAGCACTTGCCTCATATGTGCATCTAGGTTCCATCCTTAGCACTGCAAAAAACACAAACCAAACCAAACCCCAAGCCCAAAGAAATAAGCCCACCAAATGAAAATTGGAGGAAGGACCCAGAGTCTCTGTGGGCAGCAAATTATGGGAAGTTATATATATGGCAGGTAAAGTCTAGCTGGTAAAGCTTGCTGTTTGTAGGCTGCTCAGGGTCTAAGGTTGTCTTTAGTGATTAACCTTTGTCCTTCCTGGTATAGAGGTGAGATAGAACACTTGCATAAATTTACGTTCCGCTTTTAGGTAGGTTGTAGGATAGTAGAGAGCTTTTCTTATGTCTCTTTCTGAATTTCTCTTGGCTGCAAATAATCTTATGCTGAAGTGGCATATTTTGAGTGGCATAGTCTGCTACCCTTTACATAGTGCCAGATGTTATAAGGTACATATATGGAATCTATTAAAGGAATTTTGTTTTGAAAGCCATTGTAAATCTTTTAAAAAATAACCCCAGCCACATTTTATTGTTATTATTTTTAGACAGGGCCTCATGTAGCCCAGGCTGGCTTTGAACTGGTCTCAAACTTACTATGTAGCTGAATATGACCTTGAATCTCTGCTCTGAGTGTGTTACCATGCTACCATGTCAACTGGATAAAGATGAATGTCTCTTAATTTCCCTTAATTTCTCTTATTTACCTTGAATAATAAAGTTTTAATTGATTTTTATTTTATCTTTATGTTTAGAAATGTTGCCTCTGAGTATGTATGTATACCACCTGCATGCCTGGTGCCCAGGGAGGCAGAGAAGGGTGTCAGATCCCTGGAACTAGAGTTAGAAATGGTTGTGAACTGCCATGTGAGTGCTGGGACTCAAACCTGTGTTCTCTGGAAGAGCAGCAAGCACTCAAGTGATGAACAATATTGCCAGTTCTGCTTTTTATTTTTAAAATAATATTCTCAAAATAAGAAGAAGCTTCTTTATTTCTTTCCTGAAAAGTGGCCCATTTTACTTATACCATCATATGCTCCCTGCTTTAACAGTAATCAGGTAACCACTGCTTTGTTTTGCTTTGACTAATGACTAAATATTATTCTGCAATCACCAAGAGTAGTGTCATTAGTTTTATTTCTTTTTGAGAAGAAGTGGGGTTTGGAATTTAATAGAGCCCCACAGCAAGCATTTTATTTTACCTGGTTACAGAGCCTTCCCTAAGTTTGCAAAGAGGAAGAAAACTTACATGGGATGCTTCCCATGTGCCAGGCACTGGGGCTGTCTTGTGTAATCTTTCCAACAAGCCCGTGGAGTGGAGATCATCAGTCTGTTTTCTAGACCAGGAAACAATGTAATGAAGTGGCAGAGCTAAAATTCACTCTGAGTCCTTCCTGCTCTAGAGTCCCCACTGAACTTTGTAGCACCCCACCTCCCAGTGTACATATTGAGAAATGATAGTGCTTGAGTTATGATAGTACTTGAGTTATGACAGTGCTTAAGCTTTCTATTATGAAAAAACATCAAGTATATAGAAAGGTGAACTGTTTAATGAACTCCAGTGTGCCTCTCACTCAGCTTTAACAGGCCAGTCTTGTGTCTTTTCTACCTCAACCCTCCTATTCCTTGATAGTTTTGAAGTGGGCTCTCTGTATTTCAAACTATACTGGTAAAAGATAAGGACCCTTTTGGACATGCTAACAACATCATGGGTTACCTTACTATAAAACTCAACAATAATTTTTGAGTATCATCAAATAATTCTTTTAACTACCTCTCATAGTATTTTAAAAAATCAGAACACTAGGGACCTAGCAATATCGCTCCATGGTTACAGGTTCCTGCTGCTAAGCTTAACTACCTGAGTTTGATCCCTGGAATTCACATAGTGGAAGGAGAGAACAAACTTCTACAAATCGTCCTCTGACCTCGATATGAGCACTGTAGCAAGTGTGCACACCCCCCAAGCATATAAAATAAGTGAAAAAGTAATGGGTTTTGTATCACACACACACACACACACACACACACACACACACACACGTGACTTATCTCAGCACTAGAGTTCTCATTTACATGAAATATTTCTGAATTAAGAGGTTAGACTATCTGACTGAGCTTGTGCCTGCAGGACAGGGGCACAACATAGGTCATTAGTCTCGTTTTCAGTGTCTTATTAGCCAACTGTTTTCTTTGTACTTTTCCATTGCATGATCCTTTTAGAAAAATTTTAAAGAATACTACTCTATCCAAACTTGACTCCTGTGTAAATTTGAAGTGATCCTCAGCTTTGTGATTTTGAAAGAAAGATAAGGAAGAAGGGAGTGGGAGAGGGTGGAAGAAGCCTTGAGAATCGGAAGTGAGACTGTTAACAGAGGTTGGGGAATATGATAAAGAATAGCAGAGATGGCCTTGGGTTCCCCACTGGCTCTAGGTCTCATCTGGTTAACTTACTCAACAGCTACTAGGTGTCTACTGTTAGATCCCCATGGTTCTAGATCCTGATTATGTCATTGGGCAAACCAGACAAAGATTTTCATGGGGCTTGTCTCTTTTGGGTGTAGTTGTCACCCTGTGACAATAGTTATACTTCTGGTTATGCAGCTTTCATGATGCTTGTCTGAGGAGAAAAGCCCATCACCAATAATGTAAAGTATTTAAAGTCTGAGAAGTAAATTTGTTTTTCCAACTCAAAGGTGCCAGTGATGATGCAGTTAGTTGTGCGGTGATGCTGGAAGTTCTTCGTGGCATGTCAACATCTTCAGAAGCCTTACAGCATGCTGTGGTCTTCCTCTTCAATGGTGCTGAGGAAAATGTCTTACAAGTAAGCTTTTACTGTTTTAAATACTTGGATTGAATGATAATGAGAAGAATAATAATTGGTTACATTTAATGCATTCTTATTAGCAAGATGAATAGTATCATAAAATGATATGCGAGGGGCTGGAGAGATGGCTCAACAGTTAAGGGCACTGACTGCTCTTACAGAAGATCTGAGTTCGATTCCCAGTACCCACATGGCGGCTAACAACTGTCTGTTGTAACTTCAGTTTTAGGGGATCCAAGAGGCCTTCTGACCTCTGTGGGCATTGCATGACATGGGTTCACTTACATGCAGACAATACACTCATACATATAAAATAAAAATAATCAATAAAAAATGATATGCAAAAGAAATATTGTACTTGGCAGCACTTAAAAAGAAATCTACGGGGCTGGAGAGATGGCTCAGCAGTTAAGGCCATTGACTGCTCTTGCAGAGGACCCGGGTTTGATTCCCAGCACCCACATGGCAGCTACAAACTGTCCTTAACTCCAGTTCCAGGGGAATCCAAAGCCCTCTTCTGACCTCTGCGGCATTGCACGACACGGGTGCACTTACTTACATGCAGGCAATACACTCATACACATAAAATAAAAATAATAAATTAAAAATTAAAAAAAGAGCCGGGCATGGTGGCTCACACCTTTAATCCCAGCACTCAGGAGGCAGAGGCAAGTGGATCTCTGTGAGTTCAAGGCCAGCCTGGACTACATAGTGAGTTCCAAGTCAGCTGGGGCTACTGGGAGACCCTGTCTCAAAAAAAGACCAAAATAAATAAATAAATAAATAAATAAATAAATAAATAAATAAATCTACTTGTGGTCATGTTCAGCAGTCCAAAATCAATTCAGAATAGTTCATCCTGGTAGCATATAAGTCTTTTTTGTTTCTGTTTTAGTTTTTGAATCAGGGTCTTGCTCTATATCCAAGGCTGGCTTGGTGCTTACGATCCTCCTGCCTTAGCTTTCAGGAGTGCTGAGAGTGCATACAAGTATGCACCACCATGCCCAGCAAAGTGTTTGAGTCTTAAAAGGGCTCTGATGGCATCCTTACTGTCCTGTGATTTTTTTGTTTTTTTGACCCTGGAGTTTCAGAGAGAGATTTTGAGGTGGGTAAATAGAATGCATGACCAACCATGTGGATTGTCTTTTTAACTTTTGCATAACCTCACTCTTAGTGAGCTGCCTCTGTGATGGATGACTTTCCACTCATTAAACTAAACACAGCCACTATATACAGAAAGAGAAACAAAAGATGCCTTTAGAGACTACCCTTGAGAAATGATTATTTTATCTCAGTCTTTATCTTTTCAGGATAGCCATTTCATTGTGAAAATAAGCAAAATGAAAACTTTGATAGTTGAAGCTGGTTTAACCTAGGTTTTCTGTCTTCATTAAGGCCAGTCATGGTTTTATTACTCAACATCCCTGGGCCAGTTTGATTCGTGCATTTATTAACCTGGAGGCCGCAGGTGTTGGAGGAAAAGAACTTGTATTTCAAACAGGTATGTGAGGTAGTGCACTGTATTTTAATTCAATCCTAATTTTTATGACAGTGGAAAGTTTGTCAATGTAAGTAATGTCCTTAGTGAACAATCTCTTTAGTGAGATTTATTTTTAAGGCATGAGGTAATTTTAACTTGTCTTTTGAAAAAATTTTTTGTGTATATGTATGTGTGTGGTATATGTATTTCTTTTTATGGGTGTGCATGTATGTGTGCATGCATACACAGGTATGTGTGGAAACTAGAGGTATCAACATCAGGTGTCTTTCTCAGTTGCACTCCCCCTTAATTTTTGAGGGTCTCTCTGAACCTGGCTGGGCTCGTTGGCCATTGAGCTCTAGGGATCCTTCTGTCTCTGCCTTCCCAACAACTGGGGTTACAGATGTGCACTACACCTGGGTTTTACATGCATTCTGGGGATCCAAACTCAGTTCTTTATTCTTCCTCAGCAGACACCTCACTGACCAAACCATCTCCCCAGTCCCTTTGTTAAATATTTTTTAGCATGTAACTCTTGTATAGTGCTTATCATATGAAAATATTACTTGAAGCATCTTATGTATTGTGTCATTTAGTCTTCAGAATAACGGGAAGAATAAATACTGCTATTACTTTCATGTTACAGATGAAGAAGTAAAGGTGTGAGAGTATAACTTGAAGGGTTCAAGTTGGTGTGTAGCAGAGCATGATTTGAATCTGAGCAGTTCAGGTTCAGAATTGATTCATAACATACACTGTCATATAATGGTGAATATTATTTCTATTTTATGGATGTTTATGATAGAGATAAAATAACTATCATTTCATCAGTTAAAATGAGAAAATTTACCTGCAGTTTAAGGATTTAAATCTATCATTGAATTTATTCGAGTGGAAATCCATTAATATATAATTAGCCTGAGAAATGGTTTAAATTTTATGATCAAATTTTTCTAAAGAAAACAAAATACAATTGATTAATATCATGTACTTATCAGACTTTAAATTTCACAGATTTGTTTAGTCAGGAGAAGCTATAAAAATCTGACATCAGAAGTTCCATCTGATATCCTGCCTCTGATAGAAATTTGGGCAAAACATCGTTTTAGCCATACACAGAGCATTTGCCAAAATCTGTTTTTTGTTTGTTTGTTTGTTTGTTTTGTTGTTTGTTTTGAGACGGGTTCTCATTTCATAGCCCTAGCTGACCTTGAACCCTTGATCCTTTTGTTTCTACCTTTGGAGTGCTGGGCTCATAGGCATTCTCCACTGTGCCTGGCTTGCTAGGAGTTTTAATAGCTGTTAGTGTTTGGAGTGAGATGGGCTAGAGGAAATGAGTAAGGTGGTAGAGAAACTTACTTGTAAATCTTTGAAAGACATGGTATTGTTTGTATGAAATGATATTAAGTGCGTTTTGTGACTTAAACAGTACCATATTTAAATATTCTCTCCAACTTACTTTTAACTTATAACTTTCAAAATGGACATATATTTTGCTTCAGCTCCACTTTAAGAATTTCAAAGTCAAGGGGTCAACTGAGGAAAGTTTTTTTTCAGCTCTCAAACTTTGCTTCTTTCTCTTTAAGGAGAAGCTGAACTCTAATCTATAGGAATCTGCAGGGAGATCTGCTGCATTTTATCCTCTCTGTTTGTCAAACTTCACTCAAGATAGGAGGAACACTTAACAACTACCTAATCAAAAAGAAGCAGCAGAAACTTCTATGAGCAGGAAAAGTGAGTCTTTTCTTTCCTGCTGTGAAAATCTCAGACTCTGCATGGGCAGTAGTGTGTCTTTGTTTATTTTCCCCTGCCAGAAGTATCCTATATGCTAAGTGCCTTTCTATCTTCATGCTTTTAATTTATAATCTCAGCACCCTGTTCGCATACTCTACTGTCCAGAGATAACCCAGTCTTTTGGTTCAGTCCATATCATTTCTGAAGGTTTTTCTCTGCATATATATTAGTATAGCCATATATATATATGGTTCAGAGAGTTAGGTCCAAGCTCAAGTCAATTCTTCGTTTACTTACATTTATTGAGCACTCACTTTTGCTGGGTCTGACTTGGCCGAAGTTCCTACTCTTCATCAAATACATGTAGCTTTAGATAAAAATTCTTCAGTTGCATAAAATTTAGAAATATTTGCATTATCTGGAAGCATGTAAGCCAAGTTAATAACAGTTACAACTAGATGGTGGGTGTCTGCTCTTGGATGTGCCTGGAGTGGAGATGGGCAAAATGTAAAAAGTTGGTTTGAGCTCTCTGTTGCTTTGTAAAGATAGGAACAGAATTAGCGTTACTGTTCTGCTTATGCTTTCTTTAGTTTTCAGTCTTATTTAAAGGTTTTGCTGTGAATATGTTACTTTAACAATAAAGAAGATTAGGGTTACTAGCAGTATATGTACAATTTAAACAATTTACTCAGTAATTGAAACATTCACTTAGTAAAAGCTTCATTTTAAAAATTATTCTGCTCCCCTGGAAGCATCCCATAATAGATTTGCTGAGACTGCTTCCCCGCTTTATCTGAATTTTATATTGTTCTTTCCCCTTAGTTTTGAACTTATGTTTGTGTTTAAACTGTGTACCTGAGAGCTTTTGGAGTGCCTCTGACATTCCAGTAACTTCCAGGATCCGTCTCTCATGTGTGATGTAGGAAGACTAGTTTTATTATGGATATGACTTTCAGAAAGACTAGTTAGTGTTGTTTCCATGTTTGACTAAGAGAACATAAACATCCCCCAGGCCCCCCAGATTTGGAATTGTACTTCAGAACATGTGCCAAATGGCTCTGCCCTCGCTTTTTTTTCAATTTCATTAAAAAAAATATTTTTATTTTATGTGTATGAGTATATTGCCTGCATGTAGGTAAGTGCACCTGTGTTGTGCAGTGCCTGCAGAGGACAGAAGAGGCTGTCGGATACCCTGGAACTGGAGTTACGGACAGTTGTTAGCTGCCATGTGGGTGCTGGGATTCGAACCTGGGTCTTCTTCAAGAACAGCCAGTGTTCTTTATCACTGAGCCATCTTTCCAGCCCCCATCCTCAGCTTTTTAAACAGACCTCTTTTTCTGTGTGATAATACTTGCTCTGTCCTGGAAACTTTTCAGTTAAAACCATTTGTACTCTCCAGAGCTCCATTGTCACTTCAGAGTGAAATGTTCATTTGGGGAGCTTTTAGTGACTAGAATGATCATTATTACCAAATACTAGGAAAAGTGATTTGTCAGACCAGTAATAACAGTGAGTCAGGAGGGCTTGATGTAGTAAGTTTTGAAGGTGTTAATAAAATCCAGTCTTAGCTGGGTGTCGTGGTGCACGCCTGTAGGCAGAGGCAGACGGATCTCTGTGAGTTTAAGGCCAGCCTGGTCTACATAGTGAGTTCCAGGACAGCTGGGGCTACAGGGAGACCCTACTTCAAAAAGACAAAAAAAAAAAAAAAATCCAGTCTTTTGAAATTTAAACAAATTATACCAATAATATATGTTCATTTAAAAAATTTCAGGGGGCTGGAGAGATAGCTTAGCTATCTGGCTTATCACTGGCTGCTCTTGCAGTTGACCTGCATTTGATTCCCAGCACCCACATGGCAGCTAACAACTGTCCATAGCTTCAGTTCCAGAGGACTCTAACACCCTCCTCTGACCTCCATGGGCTTTGCACGACATGGGTGCACTTACATGTATGTAGGCAATACACTCATGCACATTAAAAAAAAAAATTCAGGAACTATCACCTTTGAATACAAGAAAGCCCATACGCAGAAAGATCATTGTATTCCCACCACTCAGAGCAAACTGGTGTGGTAACTTGGTCTACTCCTTTCTGGAATTTTTTTCTGTATGTATAGCTTTATGCATATGAACACCTCTTCCTTTAAAAAATAGGATAGGGACTGGAGAGATGGCTCAGTGTTTCCAGAGGACCTGGGTTTGGTTCCCAACACCCACATGGCAGCTAACAACTTTCCATAACTCCAGTTGCAGGGGATCCAGTGCCCTCTTCTAACCTCCGTGGGCATTGCACAACATAGGTGCGCTTATATACATGCAGACAACACATGCATACATCTAAAATAAAAGAAATAAAATATGAGGCTGGAGAGATGGCTCAGCGGTTAAGAACACTGGTTGTTCTTGCAGAAGACCTGGGTTCAAATCCCAACACTCATATGGCAGCTAGCAACTGTCCGTAACTTTACTCCAGTTCCAGGGGATCCGACAGTCTCTTCTGTTCTCCGTAGGCATTGCGTGACATGGGTGCACTTACCATATATAAAATGGGTTAGTATTTTGCTACTTTTAAAAGAATCTATTTCTTTTTTAAATTTTGGCTTTATTGAGTTACAATTTACATATCTTACATCAGCAACTTAAAGTGTAAAATTCAGTGTTTTAGGTGTATTCACATCATCATTCTAGAGCATTTTAAAAAGTTTATTTATGTGTGTGTGCGCACATGTGTGCCGGTGCTCACAGAAGCCAAAAGGGGCTGTAGGATCCCTTGGAGCTGGAGTCAAAGGCGTTTGTGAGCTGCCTGCCATGGGTGCTGGGATCTGAAGGATCAAACAGCAAGCACCCTTGACCACTGAACCATCTCTCCAGCCCCCAGAGCATTTCTAATTCCTTCTAAAGGAATCTCTATGCTCACCAGTTAGCTATTACTTACATTTCCCCAACTCAGCCATCTACATGTCTCCACCTATCCTAAATGTTTCTGAGCGATGGAATCGTGCAATTTGTGGTTGATTGTTATGTAATGTGATGCGTTTGAAGTTTCTTCATGTTGTGACATGTGTCAGTACTTCATTTTAGTAAAACGACTGATTAACTCATTGTATGGTTATACCACATTTTAAAGCTGATGGACATTTGGAATGTTTCCACTCTTAATCTGTTATAAATATGCCATATGCACATTCATGTGGAAGTCTTGGTATGAATACACATTTCCATTTCTTTTGGGAAGATAACCCAGGAATGGAATTCTTGAGTCACGTTGAGAATTAAATTTCTCTTTTTGCGAATGTGTGCCTGTGTGTATGCATGTTCACATGTGTGGATGTGTGTGTGTGTGTGTGTGTGTGTGTGCAGGTACATATATGTGTTGTGGCTGCAGGTTGACGTTGGATGTCTTCCTTAGTCACTTTCCTTGCTGAACCTGGAGCTTGCCTTTTCTGCTAGTCTGGCTAGCCAGCTTGCTTCAGGGATCCCCTACCTCTGCCTCCCTCCTAATGGTACTACAAGTAGGACAGTTTTCCCATCTTGTTATGAGCTCTGGGACTTGGAACTCCAGTCCACATGATTGTGCCACAAGTACTTAATCCACTGAACCATCCCCCAGCTCTAAATTTATGCTTAATTTTTAAGAGGTTGCTGAAATAGTTGTTTTATTTGAGAATAAATGCAAATTCATAGAACAGTAGGGTTTTTTTTTTTAATTAGACTGGAAAAATAGTAAGTACATACTGCTGGTGGAACTACAGATTGGTGCATTTTAGCAATGTGCAATACTTCTAAAAATGTGAAGACTCTTTAGTTCAGCAGGTCCACTTCTGGGAATTTATTCTGCAGAAATAGTTGCCCTGGATACATAGTATTGCATAGTCATCTTGGCCTTTTTATAAAGGTGAAAATTAAAAATATCATTAAGTTCTTTAAGTAGCCTTGCTGTATAGATGGTGACAAGTTTTTTGTCTTCTATTATTCCTTTTTCTTTCTTCCATCTTAAAGAAAATCACCTTTGGAATGGGGCTGTAGTTCATTTGGTAGCATGCGTAAGGCCTTGGGTGTGATCGCCAGTACTGAATAAAACAGGTGTGATGGCACATGCTTGAAATCCCAGCACTCCTGGGAAGTAGAGGCAGGAGGATCAGAAGTTCAAGGTCATTCTCAGTGAGTATGAGGTCAGCCTGGCCTAAATGTGATCTTGTTGAGGAGGGGTGGAGGGAGAGAGAGGAGAGAGGAGGGAGGAGGGAGAGAGGAGAGAAGGGTGAGGGAGAGGGAGAGAGGCTGTGTCCATACTCTGGGCAAGAAGAAAGTTGGGACTTTCTCCTCTCCTCCCCACCTCTCTTTATCAATATGTGTGGGGTATGTGCACATGTGTGTAGGGGTGTGTGTGGAGGCTAGAGGAGAATGTCAGGTGTCCTACTCTATGCCTTAATCCTTTAAGATAGGATTCCTTAGTGAACCTGGTGCTAGGCTGCTGACCAGGAAGTCCTAGCAATCCTCCCATCTCTGCCCCACACAGTACTAGGGTTACAGGTGCATACAACCATGCCCAGCTTTTTACATGGGTTCTGCAAATTTGAATTCTGGTGCTTGTGCTTGTGCAGGAAACGCTCTTACCACACTGAGTCATCTCCCCAGCCCTGAGGCTTGGTCATTAGGAAAGTCAAACCTGGGGCTGGAGAAATGGTTAAGACCTGGGTTTGAATCCCAGCACCCACTTGGCCACTAACAACAGTTGGTAATTCCAGTTCCAGAGGATCTGGTGCCCTCTTCTGTCCTCCACAGGCATTGCATGATATGGGTGCACTTAAATATGTGCAGGTATAACATTTACACTCATAAAATAAAAATAAAAATAAAAATTTTAAATAAAGTCAAACCTGAGGAAGGGTCACCCACCTGGCACAATCTCCTGCTGTAGTGTGGAATTTATAAGGAATTAAGACCTTAAGGCCTCTGAGGGTAGAAAGGAGAGCAGTGGAGGAAATGATACTGGGGTGGGGGGGTCTGTTTTCACTTGATTTTGAACCAGTTCTCTCTACTTCTGTGTAGGTTCAAATTTAGGTTAGCAGGCCTGTGTATTAAACATCTTTGCATGCTGAACCCCATCCTCCAGCAATTTCTATATACAAAACTGGTGATAATTTCCAGCTAGGGTGATCATTAAGATTGTTTAATATTTAAAAACTAATCTCTGTAATTTACTACACAGAGGAGAAAACCACATTAATTGATAAACAAAATTAAGCAGGAGAGTTTTGGTAATTGATAGTCTCATTATAATCACTGGTACTTACCACACTCAAGAAGTAGAATATTAGTATAAAACTACTAATAAGTATATCTAGAATTCTCCAATTGTTTTAATGCTGTCCTTGCAGTTTTTCCTTAAAACTTGAGTTTCAGTGTAGTATCAAGCATAGCATTTATTATAGATTATTAAACATATCACAATCAGTATATCGTATACATATAAAATATAAGAATTATTAGGGTGACTTCCCTTGGAATCCCATTTTATGAAATAGTATAAACTCTTAGAAATCTTTCAAGTCTGTCTTCTCAAATATAGTGCTTTTTAAAAAAGGATTTATACATTTAATTTTTTAAATCTGCATGTGTGCCTGGGTGTGTGTATTTGTACTGCATGCATACAGATGTCTGCAGAGGCCAGAAGAGGGTGTCATAGCCCCTGGAACTGGAGTTCCAGGCAGTTTTGAGCTGCCCCATGTGGGAGTTGGGAACTGAACCACCACACTTAGCTTTTTATACGGGTTCTGGGGATCAAACTATGATTTTCCTGGTTGGTGACAAGCACTTTAGACTGAGCTGTCTTTCTAGCCCCAGTAGCAAAACTTTTAATATAAAGTCTCTCAATGTGTTTCCTTGCCATTCTTTTTCTTTTTCTTATTGTGTTTTTGTTGTTTTCCTTGTATCAACTCAGGAAATAATGAGTATCTGCTTGTGTTATTACTGATAATGTTAACTTTTCCTCATCTGATTAAGGTATGATGATTAGTCTTGATTGTCAACTTGATTGGATTAAGAAGTACTTAGAAGATTAGTAAAGCACATCTCTGGGTGTCTCTGAGGGTGTTCTCAGATGATCAGCTGAGGAAAGCCTCACCCTGAATGTGGGCAGTGCTATCCATATTTGAGGTCCGGTTAGAATAAATGAGGAAAAGGAGAAAACCTGCTAGCATAGGCTTGTTCTCTCTCTGCTTCCTGGCCACCATGATGTGAGCTGCTCTGTTCCACCATGCCCTCCTTTACTATGATGGACTGAATCCTCTGAAACTGAGTCAAAGTAAATAATTTGTCCCTTTAGGATGCTTTCCTCTGTTATTTGTCACAATGATGAAAACCTGACTAACAAAGAAAATTGGTGCTGAGAAAAAAATTGTTGCTGTGACATTTTTGTGGTTCTTAAGTCTTTCAAAATTGATTTTATAGGAAGAATTTAAAGACTTTGGAGATGCATTTGAAGAAAGCCTAGGATACTGTAAACAGAACCTAAGGAATAATCTGATTGGAGCTCAGAGACCAGAATACTGATAGAAATGTGGTCAGTGGAGACTGCTCAGAAGGTTTTAGATGAAATGAGGACTCTGCTGGGAATTGGCCTAGAGGGCATGCATGCCATATCCTGGCAAAGAACTTGTCAACATTTTTTGCTATCCTAAGACCTTGTGGTGGCCTGAGTTTAAATGTGACAGATTAATTACTTCAGTAGAAGAAATGTCAAGGTAGCTCAGCAACTAGACTTGTGGGCATGGGTTTTGCTGGCTAATTTTATTCATATTTATAGTGAGGATTGGGTACAAAAAGTGACAAGATTTGAAAAAAACCTGCAGTTTGACCAGAAAATAAGTATGGCATAAAGTTGTGGCCAAGCAAACTGGTTTGTAGAGATTAGTGTTATATAAAAGAGGCCAAGTACTTTGTACCTAAACAGTAAGAAAGATGCTTTGAGAGTACCTGAGGAATCACTGAGATCCAACCCACTACAAATACAAGGGTAGAAAGTGCAAACAAATTCAGAAGTTCTTCCTTTAAGAAGAGAGCTGGCACAGGGCCACGCAGGAAAGTGTTTCCCCTGTGGTCAGCCACCTAGGCATGTAGAGGAAGCTATAGCCATGGTCCAAGTGGGCTGCTTATGCAGGCAATAGACCTTGCCATCCTGTGATTCTGGTTTTGTGGGTGTACAGAATGTAACCATTATCAGGTCTCGAGACATCCATATTGCAAAGGGAATCCTGGGAGCCCAGGTAGTGTCGCAGGGTCCCTGCAGAGAATCCCAGAAAGACTGATATATAAAGCTGTGAGACAAAGTTGCAGCATGACCCAAAGAAGTTAGGGATGCTAAGAATGGATAATGCCTGGGAAGGAAAGTCACAGGCAGTGAGTGGAGCCAGCCAGGAGAGAAGCTGTTTGGGCTGATAACAACAAGACTGTAGGTGTGGAGCTCATGTCCTGACTACAAGTCTTGGATGCTGGACATGGGGTTATAGGGTTTAATGTTTACTCTCTGCTGAGTTTGTCTTGCCTTGGTTTCATCCCTCCTTTTTGTGTCCCTATTGTTCCCTTTTAGAATGGGTCTGTTTACTGTGTCATTGTATATTGGAAATAAATAATTTTCTTTTTGATTTTATAGGGACTTAGAGCTAAGATTTTGTCTTGAATCTCAGAGAAGACTTTGAAATTGCACTTTTAATTTTTTTAAAATTTCTCTCTCTCTCTCTCTCTCTCTGTGTGTGTGTGTGTGTGTGTGTATGTGTGTGTGTGTCTGTCTGTCTGTCTCTCTGCTTCTGTGTCTGTGTGAGTGAATGCCAAGTGTGTGCAGGTGCTCATGGAGGCCAGAGGAGACCAGGAGAGGATATCAGATTTCTTAGAGCTGGAGTTAATGGGCACCTGTGAGCTGCCTAATATGGGTGCTGGGATCTGAACTCTGAGCAGCAAGAGCTCTTAATCACTGAGCCATCTCTCCAGTCTCGAAATTGGACTCTTGAACAGTGTTGAAATTGTTGAGACTTGAGGAATCTTGGAGATGCACTGAATGAATTTGCATTGTGAGATAGATATATTTGGGGGAAAGGGTTAGAGTTATGGTTTAAGGAGATGTATTTGTGTGTTGATAGACCTGCAGTAGACAGTCATGTCAACTTGATTCAATTGAAAAACACCTCAGAGATTAATAAAGCATACTTTTGGTTGTGTCTGTGAGGGCATCAGGTTCCAGAGAGGATTAATTAAGGAGGGAAGACTCTCCTAATGTGGGCAGGTCCATAGGTTGGGGGCCCAGATGAGTAAAATAGGAAAAGGAGATAACCACCAGCCCAGGCATTCTCTCTCTGCTTCCTGGCTGCTCTAATGTGAGCTGATCTGCCCTGCCCTGCCCTCCCTGTCATGATGGACTGATGCCTCTGAAACTGAGTCAAAAATAAATAATTCTTCTCTTATATTGTTTTGCTTAGATACTTTGTCACAATAAAGGAAAACTGACTAAGATGGGCCATCTCCAGATTTTTTTGTACTGTTCTTCCCTTCATAAGTATTTGATTTAAAAATTATATTTTATTTATTTTTATTTTATGTGTATATATGTAAGTGTACCACATGTGTGCAGTGCCTCTGATGGCCAGAAGAGGACATCAGATCCCTGGAACTTGAGTTACTGACAGTTGTAAGCCACCTTGTGGGTGTTGGAAACCGAACCTAGCTCTTCTGCAAGAGAAACGAGTGCTTTCAACCACTGAGTCAGTAATCTCTCCAGTCCCAGTATTAAGTATCTGAGATTATGCAAATATCCTGTTTCCCACCAAACTTTCTCTTAGTTTTAGCAAACATTGATAATTCTTGCCTTAAACATTTTTTTATTTTTAAAATATTTTATTTATTTTTATTTTATGTGTATGAGTGTATTGCCTGCATGTATGTGAAAGTGCACCCATATCATGCAGTGCCCATGGAGGTCAGAAGAGGGCATTGGATCCCCTGGAACTAGAGTTACTGCTGGTTGTTAGCCACCATGTGGGTGCTGGGAATCGAACCGGGGTCCTCTGCAAAAGCAGAGAGTACTGATAGTGCTCTTAACCACTGAGCCATCTCCAGTCCCTGCCTCAAACATTGTTACTGTTTGTCACATGCTGCCTTTTCAAGCTTTGTTACTGTATTTACAGTTAATAGTTTGATTTCTACTGGAATGAATGTTTTGTTTTCTTCTTTTTTTGTGTATTTCAGTATTTTACTTTTTAAAAAATATTTTATTTATTGTCTTTATTTTATGTGTATGAGTGTATTGCCTGCATGTATGTGAGTGCACCCATATTGTGCAATGCCGCAGAGGTCAGAAGAGGGCTTCCCTCTGGAAATGGAGGTAAGAACAGTTCGTAACTACCATGTGGGTGCTGGGAATCAAACCCCGGTCCTCTGCAAGAGCAGTCAGTGCTCTTAACTGCTGAGCCATCTCTCCAGCCCCCTATTTTACATTTTTTAATTAAAGATTTTAGTTAATATATTGTTATAAGTTTGTGTACATGATATGTATATGTAAGTATGCTTGTGCCAGGGTACACATATGCCATGGGACACATGTGGAGTTCAGAGGACAGAAATTCTGTATTTCTGTCTTAGCATGAATTTCAGGGATTGAACTCAGGTTGCCAGGCTTGCACAGAAAGCACCTTTACCCATTACACCATCTTGCTAGCCCATCATTTGTTGTTTTATTCAGTAGAATATATATTTTCATTACCTCTTTAAACTTTGATTCTGTTCCATATGTCCTCTGTTCTCTTGAGACTGCAGTTACTCATGTGTTAGATTGTTCAATGCATCCTATATGTCTTGAACACATTTCTGAATATACTATCCCTTTTTCTGTGGGTTTTTTGTTTGATTGGTTGGTTTATTTTGGAGACAAGGTCTTACCATGTAGACCAGGCCTCACATTCACAGAGATCTGCCTGCTGCTGCCTCCCGAGTGCTGGGATTAAAGGTGTGCACTGTCATACTTGGCCTCGTTTCTTTTTTTTTTTTTTTTTTTTTTTTTTTAATACATACACTTAAAAAACAAAAAACAAACAAACAAAAAAACCCCAGAACTGTGCTTCAGAACTCCACTATGTGGATCAGAGTGTCTTTTTTTTTTTTTTTAAGACAGGGTTTCTTGTAGCCCAGGCTGACCTTGAACCCACTGTGTAGCCAAAGATGACCTTGAACTTCTGATCTTTCAGCCTCCACCTTCTGTATACTGGGATCACAGGCTTGGGACACTGACACTTCACCTGGTTTTGGGTGATACTGCAAATTTAACCCAGGGCTTTGTGTATGCTAGGCCAGAACTCTGTCAGCTAAGCTATTACTATAGCCCTAGCCCTCAATTTACACCATTTGTCTAAGGTTTCATAGATATCATCATATATTAGTAAGAAAATTAAAGATAGAAAATGAATAATTATCTTAGAATGATAGAATTATGAATGATTTTTCCATTTGCAGACTTAACCTTATTGTAGTGTTTTATGATTTAAAGAAATTTCATATTTATAAAATGTTATTTTTTATTCTAAAGTCATATACATATATTGGAAAAATGTTGGAAAATACAGAAAAAGGAATTAAAAATAAACTTTAGATCCTTCTCCCCAAACCACCACTTTTGGTATTTTTGGTATATTTAAAAAGTTAGTTCTAGTGGATCTCTGTAAGTTCAAGGCCAGCCTGGTCTACATAGTGAGTTCCAGACCAGTTGGGGCTACAGGGAGACCCTGCTTCAAAAAGACCACACACACACAAAAAAATTAGTGTGAAGGTGTTATATAGCTTAGTGATAGAGCGACAGCTTAGCTTGTTCTAGGCCTAAGTCTAGTTCCCAAATTTGAAAAAAAAATTAGTAGGGTACATGGCTATGTTTTAAAAAAAATGACCAGGTTAGCAATGTATTATGTGGTCATGTTTCATTTCAGGTCCTGAAAATCCTTGGCTGGTTCAAGCTTATGTTTCAGCAGCTAAACATCCTTTTGCTTCAGTGGTGGCTCAGGAAGTTTTTCAGAGTGGAATCATTCCTTCAGATACTGACTTCCGCATCTACAGGGATTTTGGGAACATTCCAGGTATTTTGTCAATGGTTGAATACTACTGTATAACACTGATATAGCAAAAGCAAAATTGACTTCTTGAGAGTTTGTGAGTAGATGTCTTCTGAGAGGACATGGTGTATGTGAGCGTGGTCCCTTCTGAATCTAGAGCTCTTAATGCTGTCTCTTTAAAAACTTGGTAGTAATTTAAATGCCTGCCTCCTTTAGAATATTCTGTCTTGTACCATGTACATCATTCCCAAAAGATGGTCATAGATCCTTTGACTTGCATGATTATTATCTTTCTTTTCCATCTCCTTTGGAGGCTTGTATTGTTTATTTGAAGTTAAAGCTTGGCTCTTACTTGACCAAATGCCAAACTCATTTCCCCAAACTTCCTTCCCCTTAATTTGTGGCTTACAATGTTTTCTTAATCATTCTGTTTTGATTTGTGGACCACAGTTACAGATTTTGTAAGAATAGAAAATAATTTGTGATTCATAAATATGACAGACTCAATCAAACTTATGCTTTGACATTTTTGTCTTTTAAGAAATTAATGCAGTAAAAAAACAGGACTAGCCGGGCATGGTGTTGCACTCCTTTAATCCCAGCACTCGGGAGGCAGAGGCAGGCGGATCTCTGTGAGTTCAAGGCCAGCCTGGTCTACATAGTGAATTCCAGGACAGCTGGAGCTACAGGGAGACCTGTCTCAGAAAGAACAAAAACAAAACAACAACAACAACAACAACAAAAAAAAAAAACAGGACTAAAACAAGGCTGATCTTTAAAGCAAAATGATTTTTTTTCCTCTTTTGTGTCTTAGGCATAGACTTAGCTTTTATTGAGAATGGCTACATTTATCATACCAAGTATGACACAGCGGACAGAATTCTGATAGATTCCATTCAGAGAGCAGGTTGGTATCTCTGGTTTGACTCTTGATATACAATGATGAAATATTGGGGATGATCTCTAAAATATAATCTCTAACCTATCCATTAGACAGACAGTATGTGGTGGAATGATTTATAGATTTGGATTTGGAGATGAGGGCTTGAATTTTTTAGTCTTGCTGTCTGATTTAGCAATTAAGAACAGAAATATTCAGTTGGGAGCATGATCCTGGGCTATGGTAGGGTTGCTAATTCACTGTGAGTACTTGGACGAACTGCCCCAGGTCTGTGGTAGAATTGTCAAATAGTAAAGAATGTACTCAAAATGAGAGGTGGGAAGGAAGGTGACCCTCATTCAGCATGGCTGTGGACAAAGGCCCCTCCTCTTGTTTTGTAGCAGGACATAGGGTCTTACTTTGTAGACCAGGCTGGCCTAGTCTTGTGAGCCTCCTGCCTCTGCCTCCTAATGCTGGGGTCATAGGCATACATCACCATGCCTTACTAAAAAAAAAAAAAACGGTTTTTTGAGGTAGGATCTCGCTATGTAGCTTTGGCTGGCCTTGAAGCTGTAATTCTTCTGCCTCCTTACTAATTCTCTATGTTGTTGTTTGTTCTGTTTTTTTTTTTTTCTTTTTTCCTGCAGTGCTGGGGGTCAAACCGATGGCCTCATGCATGCTAGGCAAGCACTCTACCACTGAGCTTCTTCCTCAGCCCTTGTTCTTGTATTGTTTTTTTGTTTGGATTTGTTTTTATTTGAGAGAGGATCTTGCTCAAGCTAGCATAGGCTGGCCTTGAATTCATGATCCTCCTGCCTCTGCTTCTCCTTCCTGAGAATTTTATTTTTCTTGTAAATTTTTTATTGAATTTTGTGTATTTCATACAGAGCATCTTAATCAATCTTAATCATCTTTATACCCCCTTCCCCAATGGCTCCCTCCTATAGCCCCCCCCCCACTGGAATTCATACATTCTGTCATTTGTGTTAAGCCTATCATGTCAAGTTAGTGTTCACAGACATCCCTCAGTGCAGGTTCATCCACTGGGGTCTAGGAAGCCTATCTAGACTTCCTTCCTTTAAGAAGACCAGCTCTGGGGCTGGAGAGCTAGCACCGAGGTTAAGACACTGACTGTTCTTGCAGAAGACCCGGGTTTGAATCCCAGCACCTACATGGCAGCTAACAACTGTCTGTAACTCCAGTTCCAGGGGATTTGACAGTCTCTTCTGTCCTCCGTGGGCATTGCATGACACGGCTGCACTTACCTACATGCAAGCAATACACGCATACACATACAATAAAAATAATAAAATATATTTTAAAAAAAAGATGATCAGCTCTTCTGCACCCAGCAGTAATCAGTTGCCAATAATTATTTGACTAAGATTGGGGCTTCTTGCTCATTTCCACAGTTCTGTGCTGGTGTTTGTCTGCTTGAGTTTGCATAGGTCTTGTGCATGCTGACCCCATTGCTGTAGGTTCATGTGAGCAAGGTCCCAGGAGCTTGTGGGACTCTATTTCCATGTGGTCATGCACCTCCTCCCTTACAGTCTTTCTGCCCCCTCTTCCACAATGGTCCTTGAGCCCTTGGGTGGGTGGAATTTAATATAAGAGTCCTGTCCAAGGACCCACACTCTGTAGACTCTTACTCTCCATGCTTTGGCCATTTGTGTTCCTGGCCCTCTGTTGCATGAGGGAGCTTTATTAATGAGAATTAAGAGATGCATCAGTGTCTTCTTTACTCCTCGTTCTGTGTTCCGTGTGCCTTAGGTGTAGAGGTTGCATTGTAAATGTGCCACTTAGGCTTGGGCAATTCACAGACAATGTCTATGTGTGACCAGTTGTAGAACTCTGTAATAGTCTCTGTCTGTTGCAAAAGAAGCTTCTTTGTTGAGTGGTGACTGGGTTACTTGTCTATAAATTTAAGGATCCATATTTTGCACATAGTAAGAAATTACATTTGTCTAGAAATGTGACAGGCTTGGGTTTTCTCTAAGATCTAAGATCTCTCCAGTCCTATGTATTTGGCTATGTTTATAGTACCACACATGAGTTTCCTCCCATTGAGTGGGCTTTAAGTCCAATTAGGTAACTGTTGATTTCCCCCAAGATAAAAGTGCCGCTACTGTACCAATGTTGTTTGCTGTGCCAGTCATTGATGTGGTTATTAGGCATTGAAATGGGTTGGACCATCGATTGATATTCTCCGTTATTATCTCATGTAGTGCTCTCCAAAGCTATGAGAGCTAGCCTTTAGAGGAGGCGGCTTTCAGGCCAGTTCTAGCTCTTCCTAATAATTCTTAACATGCATGTAACAACTTGTTCTGTGCCTATAAACGTCACATGAGGCTTTTGTCTCTTGTTTCACCACTGAATTCCTGGTATCTAGAAGTGTCTGGCACAGTTAGTATATATTAAATGAATAAGGATAGGATATTGCTTTTGGCTTGTAGAGTTGATCATAGAGAATAGCTGTACTAGAAGGCAAAGGCTGAGCTTCTAAGTAGAGTAGGGAGCAGTGACCTTATTTGGGAAATCTGGTAAGAAAATGTAAGAGTAGTAGGATGGCAGGAAGCGTTGTTCACATTCTTCCCCAAATACTTATACAGATATTAGGCGGTCTAGTCTGCTCTGCATGGTGGCATATGTAGGTCACATAGTTTATTCAACCTTTTTATCTTTCTTACTAAAAGGTGACAACATTTTAGCAGTTCTTAAACATCTGGCTACATCTGATATGCTGGCTTCTTCTTCTGAGTATCAGCATGGAAACATGGTCTTCTTTGATGTGTTTGGCCTGTTTGTCATTGCCTACCCTTCCCGTGTTGGCTCAATAATAAACTACATGGTAGTGATGGCTGTTGTTCTGTACCTTGGGAAAAAATTCCTGCAGCCCAAACATAAGAGTAAGTATTTTCCTTAAAATGGGGGTACTGGGTGAGGGGTAGGATTTTCTTGAAAGCTTTTAGTCATTGTAGTCATTTCTTCTCAGGAAGTAAAACATCTTTTGTTTGGTCTTTTTGAGACAGGGTTTCCCTGTAGCCTCAGCCAGCCTGGAACTCACTGTGTAGACCAGGCTGGCCTTGAATTCACAGAGATCTGCCTGCCTTTGCCTCCTGAATGCTGGGATTAAAGACATTCACCACCATGCCTGGCAAGAAGTAAAACATCATAAGAAAATATTGCTTGATTTATATTTTAGGAAATGCTTAGCTAAATCTTGCATTGATATGCTTATTATACCTTTGGGCTTGGTGAAACAATTTTCATGAACTCAATCCTAATAGCACTTTTTAAGAACTATTGAAAAATGGTTCAACCAGGGCTGCTTTTATTCTGCCTGACTATAAATACTATAAAATTTTGGTGTTCTAAAACAGGAGTCACAAGTGGGCTTGACAGAAACTAAGAAAACACTAAAACTGACAGGTTTAGTTGACTTGACAATCTTAGCCACACTAATACAAGCCAGAGCCAAATAAACCAAGATCTGTTCTGCAGTGTGATCTCCCTGTGTGTGCCTTGGTTCTCCTGGCTCTGTACAAATGCATGGAAAGCTTTGCCACATGTTTCTTGAGTTATTTGTATTAACAAACTAACTCCATTCTCACTGCTGGGTTAATTCAGCCCTATGCTATAATGTAAAATTATTAATTATGCTGAAATAAAACTTTAGTTTTATAAACTAATTAAGGAAAGATGCTTTAACATGTGCTTTTCATAAAAAGAAACTGTTAAAATGGTTTCCTTATTAATAACCAAATTTTAATATTATTTATTTTTAGTAATATAGTTGATAAAGTCTATAACCTATGTTAAAAACTTACACTCAAAAACAACAGCAACAGGGGCTGGAATGATAACTCAGAGTTTAAAAGCACTGGCTGCTTTTCCAGAGGACCTGGGTTTGATTCCCAGCACCCATGTAGCAGCTAACAACCATCAGTAACTCTAGTTCCAGGGGATCCAACATCTTCTCCTGGCCTCTGAGAGCATTATGTGACATGGGTGCACTTACACATATGCAAACAAACACTCATATATAATAAAGCATTAAAAACAGCAAACAAAATGGTTTGTATAGATTGACTTTTTACATTTATTTACTTTATATGTGTGTTGGTGCATGCATGCACGTATGCCATTGTGAGTGTGTGGAAGTCAGAGGACAGCTTATGGGAATTGGTTCTTTTTCTTCCACCGTGTGGGTCCTGGGGATTGAACTCAGGTCTGCTGACTTGCCTTGCTTTACCTGCTGAGCCATGAGCCATCTTGCCAGCCTGATAGGCAGATATTTAATGAAAACTCCCACTAAAAAGTCTTCTATACTACAGGCCATTGGCACACTGTTCTGTTCTGAAATATGAATGAGCTGCTTTTGGTTAAATTGTTCCCTTCTTCCTGAAATATTTCTGCTTGAATAAGTTATATATCATCACAAGATAAAGTAGCAACAATTTAAATAATTCTTTATCACTAGTTATTTTCCCCATGTCATTATTTTCCTGTTAGCTTCTTTAAAGAAAATTTAAAAAAACATTCATTTATTTATTTGTGTGTGTATGCGTGCGCACGTGTGCATGTGCGCGCATGTGCGGTTTGCATGTGTATATTTTTATGGACACTAGCATGCCATGGCATGCATATGGAAGTCAGCAGACAACTTGTAGGAATTGGTTGTCTTTCCATCATATCGATTTCAAAGATGGAATTCAGGTTTTCAGGCTTGTACAAAAAGCACCCTTACTTGCTAAGCCATCTTGCCTTCCCTGTTAGATTCTTTTAACAAAATTTTATTTGGAACTTTGCTTTCTGAAATCCTTGCTAAAATTTTGATAAGCAAAGCATCCAATGAGACTTGTCTCTTGGAATCTTTTTTTAAAAAGATTTTTATATTGTGCGTGTGTGTGTGTGTGTGTGTATGCCTGTGTATGTACAGGTGCTTATAGACACCAGAGGCATTGGATTCCCCTGAAGCTGAATTTACAAGTGGTTGTGAACTACCTGATGTAGGTGCTAGGAATTGAACACAGGTCCTTTTCAAGAGCTGTAAATGCTTTTAACCATTGGTCCATCTCTCTAGTCCCTTTCTTGGAGACTTTAACATCTTCAAACTCTCAATAAGTGTTCCTTGGATAATAAAGGGTAATACTAATCCTTTATACCTCCCCCATTCTAGTATTTGACAGTCCTCCACACTAGGACATTCTGATATTTTCAGTTGCAGTGGTCAGCTTTTTGTTTTAACATTTGCCTCCTTAGCATTGCTAACTGGTTATGTGATTGATTTGATAAAGATGGTGACATTAACTTTTTGTTTTCTCTTCATTAGCTGCTAACTACACGAAAGACTTCTTGTGTGGACTTGGCATCACTTTCATTAGCTGGTTTACTAGCCTTGTTACGGTTCTCATTATAGCAGTGTTCATCTCTCTTATTGGGCAATCTCTCTCATGGTATAACCACTTCTATATTGCTGTTTGCCTGTATGGAACTGCAGCAGTGGCCAAAATAATATTCATACATACCCTTGCAAAAAGATTTTATTATGTGGTAAGTGTCAGGTTTATTTATTGATTTCAAGACAAACTCAAGTGGGATTTATTGTTTATGGGCTTTTGAGCTATTAGAAATTGTTCAGAATGGGCTTATAGAAAATGTTCCCATCATTGTGTTAATTTTCTGGAAGTTTTCTTATTCTGGGAGTTGTGATGTAGAATTCAAATGAAATTTGTTATCAACAGTGTTTAGTATGGTGGTGACAGTAAGCCTCATTTGCATGGCTCTCTGCCTCTGCCTCTGCTGTTTGCTGTGGTTTCTGAAACCACTTTTCTGTCTGCTACCCCACTCTGGGCTCATCCAGTTATTTATGGTTGAATAACACTATTATTCACTGCTGTGTTGCTTGTACTTAGGCAATGTCTGACATAGCATTATCACACAGTAAACACTTAAAAGAATACTGCATGTGAATTTTTTTTGTTTTTTTATTTTTTAAATAATTTATTTTATGTATATGAGTGTATTGCGTGCATGTATGTAAGAGTACCCATGTCATGCAATGCCCACAGAGGTCAGAAGAGGGTGTTGAATTCCCCTAGAACTGGAGTTACAGATGATTGTTAGCTACCATGTGGGTGCTGGGAATTGAGCCTGGATCCTCTGCAAGTGAACCTGGATCCTCTGCAAGAGTAGCCAGTGCTCTTAACCACAGAGACATCTCTCCAGCCCCTACTTTTTTTTCTTACATGTTTTTGATGCAGGTTTTCACAGTTTTTTTTTT
>NW_008354174.1:446659-451218 GCF_000622305.1 Nannospalax galili | reverse complement strand
TTTGAGACAGGGTCTCCCTGTAGCCCCAGCTGTCCTGGAACTCACTAAGCAGACCAGGCTGGCCTTGAACTCACAGAGATCCACCTGCCTCTGCCTCCCAAGTGCTGGGATTAAAGGTGTGCACCACCACGCCCAGCTGAATATGTATTTTTTTTTAATCAAGATTAAAGACACATTGTTAGGAGTGAGAAGAGAAGCATGGTTTTAAGTAATTCATACTGATTTTTAGAGAGTAGTCTCATATTGGTTTTAACTATAAATTTGTTTGGCAAAAATAAAATTAGGAATTGTGGGTATACAATAACAGGGCAAAAAATGCCTGAGAGTCATAGTTTCTTTTTCTAATGTGAATTAAAGGGGCGGAAATCTTAGCTCTCCTGTTTTCAGGACAGTCAATGGATACCTGTCCTGATAGAGATCAGGACAGACACATGGAAGACTATCATTCGGCAGTCCTCTCACTAGGATATCTTTGTATCTATCAGTTACTGTAAATGGTTCCATGTTTCATGCACTATTGAAGAAAGATTCTTTGAGGTTAGCCATCTGCTTATGGCTCAGATCACACTTTGATCTTAATGGCTTCACTTTCCCAAAGAATTACACTGAAACTCAGAATCACATGCTTATTCTCAGTGTAGCTCTTTATATAAAACCAGAGTGTTCTTGACTATTATTGATTGGGTAGCTGTAGGATAGAAATGCAGAGCAAAATTCCATTTACTTTCACTAATTTTAGTGGTCTGCTTATAACATTTCGGGGTGAAGGCACAATGGAAAGAGTAATGTACTCCATTTTCATTCGGAAATATTTTTTGAGACAGGGTCTCACTATATATCACTGGCTGGCCTGAAACTCGCAGTGTGGACCAGGCTAGCCTCTCTGCAGACCAGGATGGTCTCACACTCACAGAGATCCACATGTCTCTGCCTCCTGAGTGCTGGAATTAAAGATGTGTGCCCCCACAGCTTGACCCATATATATTTATTTTGACAGTACTGGAGATTGAACCCTGGACTTTGTGCATGCTTGAGCAAATGCTCTGGGATTGAGCTATATCCTTATTCCCCCCCTTAATTTTTTTTTTTTAGTGTGTGTGTGTGTGTGTGTGTGTGTGTGTGTGTGTGTGTGTGTGTTCGTGTGTGTGGTGTTCATGCACGTATGTATACATATAGTCCAGAGGACAACTTCTGGTGTCATTCCTCCTTAGGCATCATCTACCTTGATATAGGATCTCCTATTAGCCTGGGGCTTGCAGATTTTGGGGACCTACCTGCCTCTCTCTGCCTTCCCATGCTGGGATTACCAGTGTGTGCCATTCTGGGGATTGGACACAGGTCCTCTACTTGCACAGCAAGCACTTTACTGACCGAGTTATCTCTCCAGCCCTATCTTTTCACTTTTAATTTTGAGACAGGGCCTTACTAAATTTGTCTGGCAGGTCTTAAACTTTTGCTCCTCCTGCCTCAGCTTTCTGAGTAGCTGGGATTACAGGCCTGTACCACCAGGCATGGCTCGGCACTTTACAAATATAACAGTTGGCATGGTTCTATTCTAAGGCCATGTGATCCATGGGACTGTGATCTCTTTCTTTGAGGAGCTCAGTTTTATTTCAGAAGGCATAGGAGCTACAGTGATTCTTTTACACTGTGCAGTGATGTGCAATAGAGTGACAAAGTGCTATGAGAGTACAGGGGCAAGAGACATGAATTTCCTGGTGGAATTCAGTAAGCCTTCATTCATGAAGAAGGTGGTGACATTTGAGTGAGGCTTTAGAAGCATAAGTAAACGCTTGCCTGATAGCAGGTTGATGAGCTGTCAAAATGGGAATATGCAAGATACGTTTGGGCCGCAATCAATAAAATCATATATGGTGAAGACAAGGTGACAAAAGCCATAGTAGGTAAAAAGTAGCCCAGGGTAAGTTGAAGTATGACCCCAAAAATCAGGCTGCTATTAACCTTTTCTTAGCAGGATAGAGTGGTTTTGTGATTTGAGTGCATTCAGTTTCAGATTGAACTATCACTACTGTTACTGTTTTGAGTTTTTTGAGATAGTCTCACTATGTACCTCAGGCTGGCTTGGAATTTGCTATGTAGCCCAGGCTAGCTTCAAACTTCTGAATCTCTTGCCTCAGCCTCCAGAGTGCTAGGATTACAGGCTTGAACCACCCTGCCTAGCCTTCAGATTAAATTCTAAGAATTATTTTCTTCTTTTCAAAGACCAACCTTCTTGCTTAATACTGGGGTGTTTAATAACTCTAACCCATTATTTGTCAAATGAACTTTAACTTATTCTGAAAATACATGACAAAATCTTTTGAAATCTTAGAGTGGTGTCCCTGAGGATAAAATGTCTGGATAAACAGAAATGAGGATGAGAGAAAAAGAAGCTCAAAGATTCCCTCTTTGGGGGCTAGAGAGATGGCTCAACAGTTAAGAACACTGGTTGTTCTTGCAGAAGACCCAGGTTCGAATCCCAGCACCCACATGGCAGCTAACAACTGTCTGTAACTCCAGTCCCAGGGGATCCGACAGCCTCTTCTGACCTCCCGTGGGCATTGCACAACACAGGTGCACTTATCGACATGCAGGCAATACACGCATACACATAAAATAAAAATAATAAAAATTAGAAAAAGATTCCCTCTTTTGTGTTTATGTACTGTAAATATATTTGTATTCATAGACTCACCCTTGCAGATGTTAAAATGTTTGAAGTTCATTAGGCATCTTTCTTCTGAAAGAGTATAAAGTGCCTTTGGGCTTCAAGTCTCAAAAATGTACCTCAGATTTTATAAGTTCAAGAACAGGAAAAGAATGCAAAGTGGCAGAAGTGACAAAGTAGAGGGAGGAAAGACAGGAAGAAAAGACACAGCACCCCCTGCTGCCAAGGGTGGGTGGTGCTGAGGTGTGCCCCTGTGATGTGGCAGCCACTGGAAATGTTCCTTCACAGCCTGACACTCTAGTTTGCTTGAAACAGGGTTTAGAAGCTGCAGAAACAGGAGAAGGGTATGGAAATGCATGTTTTTAGGAAAGCCCTTTTATTTTTGGGACATTTCCAGGGTATTCTGGTGACAGAAGTAGCAGTGATGCTTCCACTCTGTCTTGCTAAATTGTCCTTTTTTTGTAGCAGTTGAATCAGTCACGCCTAGTAGGAGCCTGCATTGTCAGTGTTCACTTCCTCTGTTTGAAAATAAAATGCACTTGGCCAGAGCAATAGAAACTGTTATAAAAGACTTTTATGAATGACTGTGAATGAGACTGTGTATTCTCTTTCTTTCAGAATGCCAGTGACCAGTATCTGGGAGAAGTGTTTTTTGATACCTCACTGTTTGTGCACTGTGGTTTTCTCGTTGCTCTCACTTACCAAGGATTTTGCTCTGCATTCATGAGTACTGTCTGGGTAGCATTTCCACTGCTCACAAAGCTTTGTGTGCACAAGGACTTTAAGAAGCATGGTAGGCTATTTTTGGGTTTTGATACAAATGAGAAAATACATTAAAATATGCAAGGCTTTCAGAGACTGTTAATCAAATTGGCTTTCCAAATTATTAGTTTGCTTAAAAAAAATTTTTTTGTAGCCCCAGATGGCCTGGAGCTTGCTATGTAGACCAGGCTGGCCTCATCTCACAGAGATCCTCCTGCCTCTGCCTCCAGAGTGCTGGGATTAAAGGTGTGCACCATATGCCTTGCAAATATTTATCTTACACCTTATACTACATCCCATTCCCATGTTTCTGAACACATGCTATTATATTACTTGTATATTTTAATATTATTTTTATTTTCTCTTCCTTGATGAAAATGTCTGATCTCGCTTCATCATATGTACTAAAAGGGCAAGAATCACATCTGACCCTGTTTCTGTTAGGTGTCAACACAGGTGAGTACTGTAAAAATCTGCATCTTACAGTAAATTTCATAGATGTTTTCTTTCTCTTTTCCCCACCAGGTGCCCAAGGAAGATTTATTGTTCTTTACCTTTTGGGGATGTTTATCCCTTATCTTTATGGACTTTATCTCATCTGGGCTGTATTTGAGATGTTTATCCCTATCCTTGGGAGAAGCGGTTCTGAAATCCCACCTGATATTGTGCTGGCCTCCATTTTGGCTGCCTGTACGATGATTCTCTCCTCCTATTTTGTAAGGAAAAATGGGTTTCTTTTGTTTTCATTTTTATACAGATATGTGGTGAGTTTAGCTATACTAGATTCTGTGAAATTATGTTGCTTTATTGAGAAAATCTTAAGGAAAAGATAGGGTGAAATGTCTGTGCATCTTGTGAGTTTAATATGTCAAGAAAATGTAGAATGGCATGGTGGTGCACACCTTTAATCCCAGCACTTGGGAAGAAGAGGCAGATGGATCTCTCTGAGTTCAAGGTCAGCCTGGTCTACAGATCGTGTTCCAGGGCCACGTAGTGAGACCCTGTCTCAAACAAAAACCAAACAAAAATATAAAGAACAAACAAAAACACCTAGTAGAATGTTTTGTTGTTGTTTTATGTTTTTATTCCTTTGTAAGGAAAACTCTCTGCCTGCCTCTCTCCCCCTTTA
>NW_008354174.1:423103-446615 GCF_000622305.1 Nannospalax galili | reverse complement strand
TCCTCCCCCTCTCGACAGGACCTCATTCTATATCACAGTCTGGCTTGGAACTCACTGTGTAACCGAGGTTGGCCTTGAACAAACGGCAGTGCTCCTGCCTCAGCCTCCTGTGCATGGAGCCATTATAACTAGCTTCCACCCCCTCTTTTCAAACAGCCTTTCATACTATCTGAGTATGAACTTGTAGAACATATACCACATGAAAACCTTTGAAGATTTTTCTGTTACTGAACTTTTAGTATAGTTCCTGATAGCATGCTTAGAAGATACCAGTTAGAGGCAATGTTAATACATAATAGTTCCATTACTGGTGCTGCTGAATCTAGTAACCGAAGATTAATTCTATTGAGACTTTTAAAATTACCACTTTATTGCTTCATTGCTGTCATGTCAGAAGTCATTAATTAAATTTGTCTCTTGGGATAATACCCAAATATACTTTGATGGACCAACATAAGAGCATCGCGGGAATGTCTTCATTCTGTTCAGTGCACTGCCCTCTCGTGAGTCACCTCTGCTTGTCTGTGCTTCTTTTCCCATGGGATTCTTCAGAGGGGAGAGAAGATGGCTGCTAAGCAGTATGGATCAGAACCCCCACACAAAGTTCTTGGTTTTGGCATGATGTCTGGGACTAAGGCTAAGCCTCTCTAGAGAAGGCAGCCAGGTCTCTGTTCTGTGACTTTTTTCATCAGAATTCCTAAGAAGTGCTTACTGAGTATCTGTGGGTATGCTTTGAGATGTGAGACTAGGGAACCAGATAGAGAAAGTAGTTATGACTTCATTATAGCTTAATTTTTTATTTTAATTGAAAAAAATTATTATTTTTAAGTGTATGTGTTTGTTGCCTACATGTATGTAAGTACACCATGTGTGTGAAATGCTTACAGAGGCCAGCAAAGGGTGTCAAATCCCCTGGAAATGGAGTTATGGATAGTTTTTAGCTGCCGTGTAGGAGCTGGGAACTGAAGCCAGTGCTCTTAACTGCTGAGCCATCTCTTCAACCCTACAGTTTAAATAGTGAGCTTTTTCATACTGCTATAGTAAAGAGCATCTCTTACTGAAATCAGGTTCTGAAGACCTAAGGCAGTAAGGGGAGTACCACAACTATGGTCAGCATCATCCACAGAAGCCTCAGTCACCAGGAAAGCTCTGTAAACATGGGTTTGCTCCTGTATCCCTGTCAAGTAATTATGCAGATTGCTTGATATTGGCTGCATTAGTACAAAAGAAACTGGACATTCCAACCATTTTACCTTTTAGGTGCTGATCAAAGGCTGAGACTGTAGAACACTTGCCTCACATGCATGAGGCCTTAGGCACATTCCCTAGTATTGAAAAAACAAAATTAGCCACTGACAATATAACAAACAAATAAGAATACAAAGTAATGATTAGTTTTTACTGGCATTTATTGGGATAGATGGAAAATTTTTTGTTGCCTACAGAGTTTACTTATTTTAGTTTCATTATTAAACCTTCAGTCCCATATTTCTGTATTTGTTAACTGTATTAATTGCTTTTCTCATCACTATTACAGACTACCTGATCAAAACAAATTAAGAAAGATTTATTTTGGCTCATGGTTTCAGAGGGTGCAGTCCATCGTGGTGGGAAAGGCATAGTAGTGCTTCTGGTGCTGGGAGCTGTGGCAGATCTGGAAGGAGAGATCATGACAAGGAGCCAGGGATAATATACCTCTAAGATCTTGCTGCCATTGACCTTTCTCCACCTAGATCTTGCCTCCATAAAGTTCTATGGTTTCCAAAATAGCACCTACCAAGTGTTCAAACACATAAGCTTGTGGGATAAAGACATTTCACATGTAAAGTGTAACAGATGGGTTTGCTATTGTGAGGATTAAAGAAGACAGAGGTCTTGGCGTGGTGGCACACAAGCATAATCCCAGCACTTTTGAGGTGAGGCAGGAAGATCATGAATTCCAGGCCATCCTGGGCTACACAGTGAGATCCTCCAACCAAACAACAGTGTAAAGGAGATAGAGTTCTGTCATCTGTAGAGGAAAGTCTGTTTTAAGTAGTGTTGTGAATTAGGTCCCCTCAGTGAACTTAACTGTACTAGGTCACTGAAAGCTATTGGTGGCTCCAGGGGCTGAGAAGGGGCTCAGTGGTTAAGAGCACTGGTTAAGAGTACTAGCGTCAATTCCCCTGGAACTGGAGTTATAGACGGTTGTTACCTGCCAGGTGGGTCCTGAGAATTGAACCCAGGTCCTTTGTAAGAGCAGCCAGTGCTCTTACCTGCAGAGCCATCTCTCTAGCTTCCTTGAATACAAAAAGAAAGCAATTACATTTTTGTTAAGTGCTCAGTTAATAGGCTTTCTTGTTACTCCAGTTATACTAACTGGCTGAATGCTGAAAGATGACTGCTGATAGGAGTAGGATCAGGAGACTCAGCAAGAAACAGCTGTCATCAGCCACACAAGCCTTGCCAGAGTCCTTGTGCTCTCCGTTTTAAAATGTGTGTGCAGTGTATACATGTGTGGGTGTGTGTGCATGAGGAAGGCAGAGGATGACATCAGGCACCTTCCTCTATCACTCTGCCTTATTCCCTTGAGGAAGGGCCTCTCAGTGAACCAGAATCTCACCTTTTCAGCTAGGCTGGCTGGCCAGGGAACTCCCTTAGATCTGCCTGTCTCCACCCTCCAATGCTGGGGTTATAAGCACGTACAGTCATGGCTGGCTTTTTACATGGGTCCTGGGGATTCAAACTTAGGTCCTCATGCTTGCATTAGTTAGTGTTCTTACAAATTTCCTTAGCCCCACTCCTCATTTCATTATTATTTTTTTTGGTATTTTTGAGACAAGGTCTCTTGTAGCCCAAGTTAGCCTTGAACTTTCTGTGCAGTTGAAAATGACCTTAAACTCCTAATCCTTCTGCCTCCACCCCCCACGTGCTGAGATTACAGGACTGCACACCATGTATAGCATTTTCATTTTATTTTGTACTCATTTAAGAACCTACAGTGGTATAAGATGCAGCATGTTAAGACCCTACAATTGTAACAGCGATTAGCTATGGAATCCAAGCGTATTGCCTCTTTATGGCCAGTCCTTGTCTTCTTTATTCTGTGATTCCATTTCATTTATAACCATTGCTGGCCCTTCCAGAAGATGGGTGGAGTAGACAGTTGAACCTACAGTTTGGAGAAGAGGGATTTTCAATGTGGAAACAATAGCTTAGTTGGATTTTAGGATGATTTTGGCAGTAGCTGGCGTGAGAGTGTCAGGACTGTAACTTTATGGCAAGCATTGATTTATTTTTAACTTAACAGACTGTGTGTCTAAACTTACCAGTCTTACAGTAGAGGGGAAGCTCATTATTTGGTGGAATATTTGAAACATTTTAAATATTTGACAGGTAGAAGAGCAGATAGCGTTACATGTTGTGTTTTGCTAGCTTTACTGCCTTAAACCCTAAGTGTTTTATTTTTGAACATTGTGTACAAACATAAGATCTTTCACCTAGGAATGGTACTGTTGTGTTGGCAATTATCCAGGACAGGATATTGGAACACTGGACATGAGAAGCCTTTAATTTTGCATAGTAGATTTTGAGTACTTGCTTAATTTTCATTTTCCCCTCAATGAAAATATCTATGTATTCATGTTCTTCATGAACCCAGGGGCTGGAGAGTAAGGTGAAGAAACACGTGTTGGAGCTGGGTTTAGATAATTGTTTTTCAGACCTCTAAGAGAACTGTAGGTATATTCTATGTGTACAATAAAAACGGCTAAGTCTGTTTTGTGGGGTTCTTTTGGATGTCAACCTTGAGACTGAGCCATTCGTGTTTACTGTCAAAGTTCTGATTCATTGATTTGTGTCGACATTGGTTAACCTAAAATGGTGATACTACTTCAGTTTCCCTCACATACAGACCTATAGGCAAATTCTAGAAGACACATCTAAAAACTAGTTTATGTGACACTAACTCTTAGCATGTTATAAAAACATTAGGGATGGAATCAGAATTCTATTGAAACACATGGTTAAGCTTAAAAGCTTACCTTTGACAGTGTGACAGCCTTGATGCCATGTTTGGTTCCATTCACTGTTGTCTACTGTGTGGTGTTGGCCAGTGACAGAGCCATAAATAAGGCAGTGGCTTGGCTGCTGATGGAACCTGGTCCAGTTTTCTCTACTTTTTGAGCAGAGGATCATTATGTTGTTTCCAGTCTTCCTGTTGCATTCTGGCTGCGTGTCACAAGGCACTGTTGTGACCAATCGGAGGTGCCTGCCATTTTCTAGGCTCTGACTTATAGAAATACCTGAGAATTATTGTTTTGTTTACTGGTGTCAAAAGTATATTACTACATGCTCATAACTTTTCTTCATCATGTTAGACAATACTTACTACAAAGTAAAGCTGGCTTAAAACACCTTTCTTCCAGTAATATGAATTTGTAATTTTTCTCTATTTTGTTCCTTGTGTTTCAGATTAACTTCATCTACCTTGTCAGAAGCACCAAAAAAACCATGTTAACTCTAACTTTGGTGTGTACAATTACATTCCTCCTTGTTTGTAGTGGAAGCTTTTTCCCGTATAGCTCCAATCCTGCTAATCCAAAGCCAAAGAGAGTGTTTCTTCAGGTAAGAACAATTCTTCATGGAGCATTTCAATTCAGGAGATGAAACTTGTCTTGAGTGTTTTGAGCTTAAACTAGTGAACAGGAAACTGATTTTTTGGCCTATTTAGTTTTCTAGATCTGGTTGTGTAAGACAGCAAGGAACAGACTGACCATGAAGGGCATTCTCATTAGCGAGATACCTCCCAGTAGGTGGAACTGAAGAGGAGCTTGTTTTATTACTATTCAAAGTATAAAATTCTGTATGTATCTGCAAATAATGAATTTTTGAAAACACAGATTGTATAAATGTCTGAAGATTGAATAAAAATCTCAAACTATTAACTGGCAAAATAAAATAGAAATTAAAAATTGCTGGTAAAATTGATCTTAAGTAATATTCAGAGTAACATGATGAAAATATAATAACTTTGGGCTGGGTGTGGTGATGCATGCCTTTATTCCCAGCACTTGGGAGGCAGAGGTGGATCTTTGTGAGTACAAGGAGACCCTGTCTCAAAAAGACAACAACAACAGTAATAATAACAATAATAATAGCTTTAGAACAATCTCTTAAGAGTTAGAACTTTGGATCTCAGGGTTTTTCAAACCTTTTAGAGGTAGTGCTGCAGAGCCAGAGCTTCAGTTCCATCCGAGGCAGAGGTTGTGGAGTGGCCACACAGTGCCAACAGAGTCATACTTAGATAATTATTCAAGGACTAGACAAATTAAAAATACTTGAACTTGATTTTGAAAGGGGCCCAAATGTCCTTTGTTTATACTCCTAAAGGATACACTAGTCGATTTTATGTGACAAGGTTTGTAATTTGTAACCTTTAGTGAATGAAGAACATAGTTTTCTAGAGGTTCAATGGGGTTTTCAGTGGCACATTAATTTTTATAACCTTGGCAGTAGTATTTGGGAAAAGCTTTGTTTTTATAAAAGATCCTGCTTTGATTTGTTTTGGGATACTTTTCCCTGTGAAGGGCAGAAGAAACATTTTAGGTCCTGTCATCTGTGTAGTCGCTATCACATTATCTATTTTTATAGAGTGAAAGCAGCAACACTCTATACCTAAGCCTATATGTGTATAAAGTTTTATTGACTCCAGAGACAAAGTCAGTGGTCTGTCAGTGTCACTTTGCCAATTTCTGCTCTGTGTAAGCCTTTTTCCTTTGTTGTTTGACATTCTTCAGGCTGTTTTCTCCTGTTAATACAACTATTTAAAATGAATCATAGCACTGAAGCAGTGTGCTGCCATTCCTGTTTTTCTCTACACATGAATTAGCTTCACGTAATACACCAAATGAGAATGAGTGTGGATGTACTTATGTGCTTAGCATGTATTTGTTTTAAAAAGTTTGGTTTCTTTTTTGTTGTTGTTTGTTTTTGAGACAGGGTCTCCCTGTAGCCCCAGCTGGCCTGGAACTCACTATGTAGACTAGGCTAGCCTCGATCTCATAAAGATTTGCCTACCTCTGCCTCCCTAGTACTGAGATTAAAGGCAGTAATTTTTTTTCCCCCTGCTATAATGCTCGTGCTTTTTGTGAATTCCTGGGCTCACGTGATTCTTCACTTCCTCCTACTGAGTAGTTAGGACTGTAAACATACACTGCTGTCCCTGGCCAATTTTTTATATATAATTTAAATATGCATTCAACTATATTTGTGATATATAATAAAACAACTATTTATATATCCTCATCTAGCTTAAAAGAAAAAAATCCACCACTAATAGTAACTTAATAGTGACCGTCTTCTTTTGGTTCCCCCATTTCTAATCAGTTCTTGGTCAGGTCTTATTCATCTTATTAAACTGGGTGGGAATGTGGGTGTACTTGTTGAAATCTTCTCAGTATTCTTTTCTTTGCAGCATATGAGTAGAACGTTTCATAACTTGGAAGGAAGCATAGTTAAAAGGGACTCTGGAATATGGATCAATGGGTTTGATTACACTGGAATGTCTCATGTAACACCTCATATTCCTGAGATCAATGACACAATCCGAGCTCACTGTGAGGAGAATGCCCCACTCTGTGGTTTTCCATGGTATCTTCCAGTGCACTTTCTGATCAGGTTGGTTCATTACTTTTTGCTTAAATTGGGAGTTTGTTCTCAGATCTTATTACAATATCATTATTCTTTTTAACTGAAACTTAACCTGAATTCACATGTCAAGTGCTGTTTGTAATGTTTTTATGTTACTACAAAACTTTAGACAGGAATTTTCTTTTTCAAGTGTAGAAAATCTTTCTTCAAGAAACCTGAGTAGTTAGAAAGTGTAATCCTCCTAATTTATATACTAAACATAGTAGTTACAGTTGCATCCTGGCCTCTGGGAAGTTCTTAGGTTTAGCACTTCAAGCTTGGATTAGAAGAAATAGTAATTAGAAGAAACAGTCCTTTGTTTGGGAAGATTTTATTATACAGTAACCTGGACTTCAGAGAGCTGGCATCATTTAGTATAGTCATTGGGGTTTTTTTTTTATAGCTGAAGATATCCTTGTGTTCTGAACTCTGCTGTGAGTTATGGATATCAACTAATAAGACATCCTAAATATTTATAAATAGGAAAAATTGGTATCTTCCTGCTCCAGAAATTTCTCCAAGAAATCCTGCTCATTTCAGACTTATATCCAAAGAGTGGACACCGTGGGATTCTGTAAAGTTGACCTTTGAAGCAACAGGTAAGTCTGATGATAGTTTTTTTATTTCTTCAGTTCTTAAGCTTTTTAAAAAAATGTTTATTTTATGTGTGTGAGTGTTTTGCCTGCATGTATGTAAATCTACCTGTGTGTGCAATGCCTGTGGAGGCCAGAAGAGGGCGTCAGATCACCCCCTGGAACTAAAAGTTACCAGCGGTTGTTAGCCACTATGTGGGTGCTGGGAACTGAACCCGTCTTCTGCAAGAATAGCCAGTGCTTTTAACCATCAGGCCATCTCTCCAGTCCCTACTTCTTAAGCTTTTTAATAAGGTATATGTATGTCTTCCTTTCCAGCATATTAAAGTAACTTCAGACGACCTCAAGAGTGTTTTCTTGTTGTTGTTGTTTCTTTGCTTTCCCTTTGAGACAGTCTCACTGTATAGCCTAGGCTAGACTCTTAAGTCATGGTCTTCCTGCCGGAACCATGTACCATCACACAGGGAACCTTATATATGATATTTCTAACAGCAACTAAAACCAAGTTCCTAAAAGAAAATTTAACACATTTTATTATTTAGAACAGTTTTACATTTACAAATAAATTGAGCAAAGGTACAGCCTGATTAATTTTATTAATCGTTAAAAAAAGAACAAAAAAACACTTAGTTGTTGGGGCTAGAGAGATGGCTCAGTAGTTCAGAACACTAGTTGCTTTTGCAGAGGACCCAGGTTTGGTTCCCAGCACTCACATGGTGGCTAACAACTGTCTGTAACCCCAGTTCCAGGGGATCTTATCTCTTCTGACCTCTGTGGGCACTGTATAACACAGGTGCACTTACCGACATGCAAGCAATACACTCATACACATAAAATGAAAATAATGAATAAAAATTTTAAAAAACTAGCTCTTAGTTGATTTTTTTTTGAGTTCTGTTTTTCTTGATTTATGTACTAGCTACTATTTCTTATGTTCTGTTTGCCTTTGATTTAATTTGCCCTGCTTTCTCTAGCCTACTAAAATGGAAGCTTAACTTACTGCTTTTAGGCAATTGCTTTTAATACATGCAGTCAGTGCTATCAATTTCCTTCTGAACATTGCTTGTGCTCCTGTTCAGGGCTCAAGCTTTTTCCACTTACAATTCCTTTTTACCTGAGAAATTCTTATGTAATCCTGTGGATTAAAATAGGTATATAAAAATCAAACATTTTCTGATAATGAATCATAAAGAAAATTTTAAAAATATTTAATTTTTTAATTTTATATGTATGAGTGTATTACCTGCATGTATGTGAGTGACCCTGTGTCATGCAGTGCTGTGGAGGTCAGAAGAGGGCTTCGGATTCACCTGGAACTGGAGTTAAGGACGGTTTGTAGCGGCCATGTGGGTGCTGGGAATTGAACCTGGGTCCTCTGCAAGAGCAGTCAGTGCTCTTAACTGCTGAGCCATCTCTCCAGCCCCCAAGAATTTTATTTTTAAAAAATTCCTTGGTATACATATAATTTTATGAGTTATTAAAGACAAAAGCAAATTAGTATACTAATGTGGTGGATGTGCCTATTTAGTTTGACATAAAAAATTAAGTTCTAGCTAAATATTTGATACTGCAGGATGTAGAGCATCTGATAATGGTGTTTTCCAAAGTTGACTGATACTTTAGTTTTATAATTATCAGTGCTGAGAACACTGCTTCCCATAAATATGTAGTACAAAATGACAGAAGTATGTTTAGGGCCATTTCAGAAATTGTTGGAAATTCTGTCCTAATCTCAACCCAGAATTCAATTAATCTTTTTATAAAACTCATCAGGAATTCAAACAGCAATCTTAACATTAAAGTCTAACATATTCCAGTCCAAAGATATACAAATCTGATACATGCTGAGGAACAATGGTAAGGAATATTAAAAGTGTATGTTTCCCTTAATTAAATCATTATGTTTCTGTAAGAGAAGCAAACTTTGTATGTATAATAAAAAACCCAAAGCTGCAGTGAAGTCATGTGATGCATCATAGAATACCTTGGATTCGTTACATGTTTGATTTTGCAATTTTGGTTGTTCTGTGTTCAAAAACCTTTTACTGTTGCCAATATTTTTGACCCACTCCCACCCCCCCACACACATTATTTTACAACCTGTAGTGAGTTGTGGCACAGTTTAAGAAGCTGGGTCTAGATTCCCCCAAATTTTAAGTTATATTTTAGTGTTAAATTAGTTAAAACCATCTAAAAATTCTTTTCTTGGCAGCTGTTACTTTGCTGTGCTGGGGATTGAACCCAAAACTTCACCTGTGCCAGGCAAATGCTCTAACACTGAGCTTTATCCCAGCCCTTGAGATTTATTGACCCACTTGTTATTTAGAAGTATGTTCTTTAGTTTCCAGATAATTTAGGATTTTCAAGCTATTTTTCTAACACCAATTCCTTGTTTAATCTCAATTTAACCTGAGAAATCATGATTTCTGACCTAAATTTGTTGGATGTGCTGTATGGTGAGGACCTGGTTCCTTGTGAACTGTGAATGTGTGTGTTGCTACTGTTGGATGAATTCTATGATTGTCACTTAGGCCCTTGAAGTCAACGGATGATTGACCTTATGTATTGCCTTTTCATCAGTGAGATTTTTCCTTGTTTTGAAGTCTGAATGGTCTAGCTCTCCAAAGATTTCTTTTAGTTACTGTTAACATTGTATATCTTTCTCTCTCCATTTATATTTATTTCCTTATTTTTATGCTTGAGATTGAACCCTGATCCTTATGCATACTAGACAAATGCTCTACCATTGAGCTTCATCCCCAGCACCTTCCATTTACTTTTAATCTATATATATTCATTAAGGAGGATTTCTTGTGGACAGTACATAGTTGGGTCTTGCTTCATGACCCACTCTAAAAATCTGTTAGTGTATTTAGACCATTGACATTCACAGTAATTATCAACATGTGTTAATATTTTCTGTATTTTTCTTGTCTTCCACTCTTTTTCTGCTTTAGTTTTTTAACTGCTTCTATCCTTTTTTTTTTTTTTTGTAAATTTTTAATTGAATTTTTGTGTATTTCATACCAAACATCTTAATCATTATTATACCCCCTTCCCCACTGGCACCTTCCCATAGGCCCCCCACCATTGGAATTTATGCATTGTCATTTGTGTTAAGGTCTGTTGAGTCGTTAGTGTCCCCAGACATTCCTCAGTGCAAGTTCATCCACTGAGGTCTAGTCAGCCTATCTAGAGTCCCTCCCTTTAAGATCAGCTCTTCCTCACCCAGTAGTAATCAGCTGCCTTATATAGCTTTAACTGAGAAAGAAAATGATTCCATTTTCTTACCTTTTTTTTTAGTATAAATTATGGTTTTCTTTTATTAAGATTTATTTTTGTTTATGTATGTGTATATCTCTCTGAGTGTATGCTGTGTGTGTGGGTGCCCATGGTGGCTACACAAGGGTGCTGGATCCCCTGGAACTATGGGTGGTTGTGAGCTAAGCAATATGGGCGTTGGAAACTGAACTTGAGCCCTCTGGAAGAGCAGTGAGTGCTCTTAACCACTGAGCTGTCTCTCCAGCCATGTTAAAAGTTTTTTTTTAGTTTTTGCAATGTACATCTACAGCTAATCCAAGCTTCCTTTCAAGTAACACTGTACTCCTTCATGGATAGTGTGCTTTTTATTTGAGACAGGTCTTGCTCTGAAGCCCAGGCTTGCCTCAGCTTGTGATTCTCCTTCCTCTGCCTTACCAATGTTGGAATTATAGATGTATTTTATATTAAAATAATAATTCTTGGGGCTGGAGAGATGGCCCAGTGGTTAAGAACATTGGTTGTTCTTGCAGAAGACCGGGTCTAAATCCCAGCACCCACATGGCAGCTAACAACTGTCCATAATTCCAGTTCCAGGGGATCCGACAGCCTCTTCTGTCCTCCGTGGGCATTGCATGACACGGGTGCACTTACCTACATGCAGACAATATACACATACACAAATAAAAATAATAAATTATTTTTTAAAAACATAAAAAAATAATAATTCCCTGTGTCATTATTTTGTCATCCAAACATAAGCTAAATTTAAGCATACTTTGATAAATACATGGTTCATGTTAGGATTTTTGTTGTTGAGACAGGGTCTCACTATACAGCTCTGGTTGGTTTGGAACTCACTATGTAGACTAGGCTTGCCTCAAACTCACAGACATCCTCCTGCCTCTGCCTCTTGAGAGTTGGGATTAAAGGTATGTCCCTACCCATATTTATGATTTTGAAAAGGGAAATTTGTTAGTTTTTAGGCCAATTAAAATAAGAAAAAAATGTATTTAGTGTCACTTATTCTTATGAGCTTCCTTTTTATTTTTTACATATGTATGTATGTGTGTATGCGCATTTGTGTGTAACCCCAAGGCTGACACTGAGTTTTCCTTGATTGCTTCACCTTAATTTATTAGGGCAGGGTCTCCACTGAACCCAAAGCTTGGTATGGGCTAGTGTTACTAGCCAACTTGCACTGGGGAATCCTGTCAGAAATTACCTGTCATTTATGTGGGTTCTGGGGATTTCAACTCCCAAGTCTATGTGGTTTTGCAGCAAGTGCTTTATCCATTGAGTTCTTTTCTTTCTTCACTTAAAAAAATATATTTTATGTGTATGAGTGCATTGCTTGCATGTATGTAAGTACACCCATATTGTGTGAGACCCGTGGAGGTCAGAAGGCATTGGATCCCTTAGAACTGGAGTTACAGACAGTTGTTAGCTGCCATGTGGATGCTGGAATTCAAACTCCAGTCCACTGCAAGAGCAGCCAGTGCTCTTAACCCCTAAGCCATCTCTCTAGCCCCTAGTTCTTCTTAATGTAGGTTGGAGTTACCTATGTTATACCTGCCTTCTCAAGTTCTAATTAAACATCTTGTATGCTCTATTTGTTTCACTTTCTATTAATTATACTTTTGAGACAGAGTTATCACGTATCCCTTTGTGGCCTGAAATTCACTATGTAACCAAGGCTGACCTTTAACTTCTGATCATCCTGCATCTACCTCCCAAGTGCAGGAATTCTAGGAATGTGCCACAATACCTGGTTTATGTGGTGCTGAGGATTGAAGTGAGGGCTTTGTTTATGCCAGGCAAGTATTCTACCAACTAAACTACATTCCCAGCCCAGATACATGTATTTTAATGGTTGCTGTGGACTTGCATGTGGTCAGCTTCTCAGTTCACCCCTCTTTGGGAGTACATAAAGTTGGTCTCCAAAGCATACTACACTTTTTCTTTGTTCCTTAAACTTTTTTTTTGTCTTTTTGAGACAGGGTCTCCCTGTAGCCCCAGCTGTCCTGGAACTCACTATGTAGACCAGGCTGGCCTTGAATTCACAAAGATCCACCTGCCTCTGCCTCCCAAGTGCTGGGATCAAAGGCGTGCACCACCACACCCAGCTACTTAAACTTTTTAATAAGTTGCGTACAGTTTCCCTCCTCTAGGTTAAATGATTACCAGCTTAAAAGCTTATATTTCCTTTAGGTTTTTTACTTTAAATTAAAAAAAGGCTGCCTTTAAACTCATGATTTTCCTGCCTCGGCCTCCTGAGGCATTAATGGACGTGTACTGGCTCAGGCTCTGACTTTTATGGAGCCTTATTGAAAGTCTTTTGTGTTAGATACAGGTTCATTGTTAAATAGATCCACAGTAGCATTTGACCTGCCATTGGTAGATGGACTTTAGCTTTCTTGGTGCATTCTGTTCCCTTTTCCATGTTTAAAACTAGTAGTTAGCCCTTCCAGATTTCCAACTGGCATTCTGCCTGTAAGGCCTGTAAGTGTCCCTAGGATTTCCTTCACAGTGTTAACCTGTTTATCTTGTACTAGATTTGACTATGTCCCTTCCTGACTTTAAAACAACTTAATGAAGGTCTGTTGCTTGCAGAATGGTTTCAGATTCAGCATTTTAGGTCTTTGGCGTGAGAACTCTTAGGCATTCCAGACTTTTCTCAGCCCTCCTCTTGTTGCACCTTCAGTCAGTGACATGCTCTTGGTCTGAACAACTGCCCTGACTATATTTTCTTCTGTGTGCCAGGCACTTGGAATACGCACTCTCACACTCAAGGCACGTTGAATTACTAAACCTGGCAGTTTTGTCATTAGCAACCGACCTGGGCATTTTTGTCAGTAGGGTACGAGATCTTTGAGAAAAGACTTTCAAGATACAGGAAATGTTCTCATCCTCCGCAGCTATTAAGAGTTTATATGCCAAATAGGTCCAACTAGGGTGTTGTTGTTTTGTTTTGTTTTGTTTTTAAATAAGTACATTAGGATCGATTATTTCTCTTTCTAATGACTTGTCCTTTGTGGAAATGTGGAGGTTAACTTTTATGTGCCCATTTGACTAGGATGTAGTACATTGATACTCAGTTAAAACAGTATACTAGATTTTTCTGTGATAACATGTTAATTAGTGATATGAGTTGATTGCCCTTATCCAATCTTGAGAGTCTTAAGGAACTCACTGTAGGCAGACTGTCTTTCAGCTACTCCTGTAACCTTTTTTTTTGGGGGGGGTAACTCAGAGATTGGGTGAATTCAATCGGCACTCTACATGGGCTTTCTCACTTAGAGTCTGCCTTTTCTCTTGTCTCATTACTTAACCGTGTTGTTACATGAAGAATGCCCAAACTAGTAAACTAGTAAATGGTGAGTCCATTTAAAGTCATACCACACAGGAAGCTTCATGGGTATCATTTGGGTGGTTCAGTTTATTGCTTTTCTTGTCATTACTGATTGACTTAGATATTCTTTGTCCCTCTTATCTTACAGGACCAAGCCATATGTCTTTCTATGTTCGAGCCCACAAAGGGTCAACACTTTCTCAGTGGTCTCTTGGCAATGGCACCCCAGTCACAAGCAAAGGAGGGGATTACTTTGTGTTTTACTCCCATGGGCTCCAGGCCTCTGCATGGCAGTTCTGGATAGAAGTGCAGGTGGGAATTTCCCAGGCTCCCAGGTGGTATTTAACAAGAACCTTGGACTTCAGTGTTCTGGCTTTCGAGAACTAACTGATTTTCTCTACCAGGTCTCAGAAGAACAGCCTGAAGGAATGGTCACTGTGGCCATTGCTGCCCACTATCTATCTGGGGAAGACAAGAGATCCTCTCAGCTAGATGCTCTGAAGGAGAAATTTCCAGATTGGACATTTCCCTCTGCGTGGGTGTGCACCTACAGTCTCTTTGTGTTTTAAGCTTGTGGATGAGGTTGGAGTAGATGCTCAGTGGATATTCTGTAAGTGTAAGTGACAGCTGCTCTCCTGTGTTACATGGGTGTTTGTAACACAAATCAGTGAACTTTAATGAGGGTATGCTGAAAGAGCTTTTTGGGTTAACACTTCAGAGCCAACCACTGTATGGTTTAAACATTGGGATACTGACCTTTCTATCACTTGAAAACTCCAGTTTTCTGGCACTTAAGCACATGTGGTGGGTACTGCTACTTAAACATGTCATTTTATATGACTATGAGGAAGAGGCAGCATACCACTGACATCCTTTGAGAATTAAGAAAGATGTAGACCGTCAGATCACTGTTAATGAAATAGGTAAGCTCATTTGTTCTGTCAGTGGATGAGGGGTAAAATACCATTCACTGGGGTACAGTTCTCCTTGAGCTATAACTGCAGGTCATTAAAAAGTGACTGCCGTAGAGCTGTGGAAGCAGTGCTACACCTTCAGGGCTCTGAGAGGCAGCCTTGTGTTCTGTTCTGAAAGCCTAGACCATGGTGCAGCGCCCTGGGCTGACTCCCCATTGCTGAAGCTACTTCTATGCTGCTTTCCTGGTATTCAATGTCTGTTTCCTTCTAACACATGCTCCCTGTCACTAACCTGTGGAGGGGCACATTTCTGCAGCTACATTTCCCTCTCAGTTTTCATTTTCATGGGCTGTTTTATTTGGGTAAGCACAGGACCTGAACTTCCTTCCCCAGAGCACTGAGTGGCCAGCATGGCTATTCTGAGGTGGAAGAGCAAGGTGGGAGGAGAGTCAGGAGTGTTAGGCATTTTATAATTATTTATTCTTTTTATATTTTAATAGGAATCTTCTGTTACACAAAGTTAATCCTTTAGGACATAATTTTGTTGATGCACTGGGTTTTGTTTTCTAGCCAGCTGAATAATTTCTTAGTATGTCAGTGAGACTGGCTTTCCTGACACTTAAGTTTGTGACTTATACAGGAATGAGACCACTGTACCTTTATCTCTGTGAGTGTCCAGATCCTACATAATGGCAGCGCTTGGCCTTAAAGGTGTTTTTCATTCTGAAGATGTAGATGTAGCTGTGAGGTCTGTGATAGATTGTAGTGCCTCTTGTGGCTTCTGTAGATTCCAGAGGTGACAGGGTTGATAAGGTTGATGAGTGACAAATTATGCTAGGGTTTCATGTAAAATGTCAGACAAAATTTGAGTTAGCAAACATGGGCCAAAACACAGTTGAAAGAAAAGCCATAGTAAAGAAAAAACAAAACAATAACTTCTCAGGTCTTGTGGGAGCAAGAGGAGTTTTTCTCAAAGAAAGCGACCCTCAGACTGAACAACAAGAGCATAGTGTGCACTGCAGGGGAAAACTTTCTTAAAACTGCTGGTGTTACATGTATGATGTGTTTAAGTTTCTTAATCATGTTCCTTATATCGCCTGCCTACTCTACATGGACCAACTGGGCCCATGCAGACATCAGGGCTGTGGCCAGAGCTGAATGGTAACATGCTGGTTATCATATTTATCAACACTGCACATTGGAGTCTCTGCTTTTACTGGACTTGTAGAAATAGTGTCTTGTCAGTGCTTCAAGTGTCTGGCTCCTGCTGCATACATATCTGTCAGGTAGTACATAAAGGTTTTCAGGGTTTATGTATAGCCTGTACAGAATTATGTCTGTGGAAAATAAGTAACAGTAGTAATAGCTCAATGAATTTCAAAATATATGCCTATATTCTGTTCCTGGGGTTTCTCTGACTCCCCCACGCCCTTGGGAAGGATGCTGTTTCTCCTGTTCAACATAATCATGGTTTCCTTTTTCCTTTGGGTTATTTCTCTATGCAAATGATTTTGATTTTCTTTAGCATTATGAAGCTTTGATATTGTTCATTCAGTAATAAGAGGCTCACTAAGTTCATGGCATGCTTAATATTCTGGGGGAAGTTGTTTTAAGGCTAGAAATGGTCAAATAATTATATCAGTATTCATGACTTTGCTAACAAGCACACTCTTTCCTTATCAGTACCTCCAAGATTAAACTTAAGTGCCCTCTTTTGAAAGATTATCTGATCATTTGAGTAATTTACTTCTAAAAGGATCTTTTCAAGCTCCAACAGATGCATTTTCCCCATAGTGAATGTAAATATTAGTAGCACAGTACTGCACATTCAGGGAGAAGTATAAACAATTGTGATTTCAGAGTCCTTCTGTTATTTGGTCTAAGAATGATCGTTGCGGGGCTGCTGGAGAGATGGCTCAGCGGTTAAGAGCACTGAGTGCTCTTAAAGAGGACCTGGGTTCAATTTCCAGCACCCACATGGCGGCTAGAAACTGTCCTTAACTTCAGTTCCAGGGGAATCTGAAGCCCTCTTCTGACCTCTGAGGCATTGCAGGACACGAGTGCACTCACACAAATGCAGGCAATACACTCCTACACATAAAAATAATAAAATATTAAAAAAAAAAGATCATTGCAAGAAGTGTTCCCACAGTCCAGCTATCTTAAACAAGGTTGATTCTCCCAGGTATAGCAATGCAGGGGCCATAGCCAGCCTGCTAACTCAGGAAGCTGCTGAGGAAATGTGTCCACCTTTTCACTGGTTTGCTGATTTGTTGAAGATTGATTGTTGCCTTACAATGTTACTGAATTAAACTTTTTAACATACCGGTTGGAAAATGGATCTTTTTAAACTGCTTTTATTCTGTCTCCTTATTTCAAGTTTATTTCCTACCCCCAGTCTATTTATAACTGCTATTTTAATAAGTGATATGAGCAAAGACCTCAACATGGAGACACTCACTTCACTTGGAATCTTTTACCTGGAATGAATTGGTGCATCCGAATTCCACAGAAATTAAAATGACCTATTTGGTAAATAGTGAACTTGAGAATATTTAGGAGATTTAAATCATCTCACTGGGAGGAGAAAAACCACAAAAGGGCTAGTAAAGATTTTTTTTTTTCCCCTAATTGGGGGCTCGGGATACTAAGTGCCTTGCAGCCAATGACCATATGTTACTCTGATTTCCACTTAAGAGAAGGGCAGCACCAGAACACAGCTCACATTCTGTGCTTCAGACATTTCTCCAAGCTTTTGTTTTCTGGGTAATTCCTTCCAGTCAGTTCAAAACTAAGGTGAAACTCTTCATGTACCTCTCCTCCTTTTAGGGCCAAGAAAGCCATAAGGCACTTATGCTTCATTGGTTTTTAATTTTTGACATGTTTTCAAAAGGAACCAGGGAGGTAAAGAATCTGAGAACAGTAGGAGACAGGTGTGTTACTATGGGAGAAATGGATAAAAATGGGGCTATTTAAATGGGAGGGGAGAAGGAGGGTTATACAAGGAACCTTGGGGATAAAGGGAAAGGAGCTCAAGAGAGGTGGTGGGACCACAGGAGACTGGTATTATCAAGGGAGAAATGGGGAAAATGGGGACACTTTATATAGGGAAGCCATGGCAGAAGGGTTAGGGAGAGAGAGGGGAGATAATAATGCCTAGCTAGTTTTTAAAAACAAAAAACAGAGGAAATCATAATACTCCAACAACCTAATGACAAATTACACATACAGTTTCTCTACATGAGTCCATGTGTATAGCTAAAAGCCACATAACAAGAAACAGTGCCAGACAGGAGATACCTTTCTTTGAGTTGACCAGGGTGGTCCAAGAGACTCCCCAAATTACAGAGGCTATTGGCACAGCCCTTGATGCCCTCCCAGAACTTGAAGGTAAGATCCTACTGCTGAAGACAGGACATAAATTCGGGCACAGGATTTGGAGCAAGACAGCTGCAACGGATTTGCAACCCCTTCCCCTGAAAGCTAGTTCTCATAGCTTTGGAGTGTGCTCTGAAGGGAAGTATCAATCAATGATCCAACACCAGCTTCAAGACCAAATTACATCAATGGCCAGCACAGCATAGGACATTGGTGCAGTAACAGCCCACTCAATGGGAGCAAACTACATGGCTAGAGTGGTCATAGATCAGAGAAAACCCCAAGAGTGTCATACCCCTAGACTAATGTAATTTCTTACTATGTGTAAAGTATGTATCCTTGTAGTTACAAATATCCCGATCCCCACTCAACAAAGCAGCTTATTTTGCACTGCTTGGAGGCTATTACCAAGTACCACACAACTGATCGTATGCAGATATTGTCTTTGAGTTGCCTAGGCCTAAGGGACACATCTACAATGTAACCTCTACACCTAAGTCTCATGGAACATAGAACAGGGGTAAGAGAAGAGGACACTAATGAATCTTTCAATTCTCATTAATGAAGCTCCTTCATTCAACAGAGGGACAGGAACATAAAAGGTCACAAATGGCCAAATAAGAGTCTGCAGAATGCTGGTCCGTGGACTTCTATATTAAATTTCACCCACCCACGGCTCAGGGACCATTGTGGAAGAGGGAGCAGAAAGGTTTTAAGAGCTAGGGAGGAGGTGCATGATCATATGGAATTAGTCCTACAAGCTCCTGGGACCCTGCTCATATGATTCTATGGCAGTGTGTCACCATACACAAGTCCCATGCAAACACAGACAGCATAAAACTCAGGAAATGAACAGTATGCCCCAATCTCAGCTGAAGAAACACTGGCAACTGATTACTGCTAGGCAAGGAAGAACTGATCTTCCTAAAACAAGGATGACTAGGCCTCAGTGGATGGACGTGTACTGGGGAATGTCTGAGGACATTGACTTGACACAGTGGGCCGTTAACACGGATGACAGTTATGGCTCCAGTGGGGATGGCGGTATAAAGATGATTAAGATTGTTTGAGATATTCTGTATGAAATACACAAAAATTCAATAAAAACAATTTTTTTAAAAAAGTGTATTTAAATAATAATAAAAAAAAACTCATTGGTAATTTATCCGTCCACGTCTTGACCAAGCAGGATCAGTGAAATGGACCACACAATAGAATAAGGGCAATCTGACTACCTAAGTTGGTGCAAAACGTTGGGGAGATAAAGCAGAAGTAAGACCCTCTCAACTAAGGAATTCCTTCAACCTGGTAAAGGTTATGGCCAACACCCCAAGTCTGTCACACAATGTGGAAGACTGAACGCTCTCCCCTAACTAAGATCAGGAAGAAACAAGCTGTCTGTTATTGCCACTCCTACTGAACACCATTCTGAGGGCTCCAGCCAGGGAAATTTAGCAAGACAAGACATCCAGATTTGAAAGACAGAGTTAAAGCTATGTCTGGTCCTTAAAAATCCAAGAAAGAGTCTTATAGTTATTAGGTGAGTTCAACAGTGTTGTATGATCTATTATCAATACACAATATCAAGTCTATTTGTATACATAAATAAATCCAAATGCAAAAATTAAGAATTCCATTTATAAGACTATCAAGAAGAATGAAACAGGAAAAAAAACACAAAATCTTTACTCTGAAAAACTATAAAATATTGCTGAAAGAAATTAAAGACCTGAACAAAAGATTTATTCATGGATTGGAAAGCATGATATTTTAAAAAGGACAGTATTCTTCAAACTGAATACAATCCCTATCCAAGTCTCTGTGTGTGTACCCATACACCTTTGCTTATGAACGCATGCACCAAAAAGATCTTAAAATTCATATGGAACTGGGGCTGGAGAGATGGCTCAGCGGTTAAGAACACTGACTGTTCTTGCAGAAGACTGAGGTTTGATTCCCTGCTGGGGTTCGATTCCCTGCACCCGCATGGCAGCTAACAACTGTCTGTAACTCCAGTTCCAGGGGATCCAACAGCCTCTTCTGTCCTCCGTGGTCACTGCACTACATGGGTGCACTTACCTCCATGCAGGCATAACACTCATACACATAAAAAAAAAAATTCATATGAACTGCAAGAGACCAGGATAATCAAAACAGTCATGAAAGAAATGTAGGGTTCACACTTTCAAATTGCCTCTAAAGCAAGAATAGTCAAGACAGTATGCCACTGCCATAGAGAAACATAGATCACTGTAACTGATGGAGCACTAGTCCAGAAATGAACCCATAATTTACAATTTGGCACTTCATAAGGGAAAACCTCTTCAATAAATTGTGCTCAGACAATTGAGTATCCATATCCAAAAGAGTTTAGAGTCCTACTTAATATATGCAAAAATTAACTCAAAATGTATCAAAGGTCTAAATATATGAGCTAAAACAATAAAGCATAAGCACAGATATTCATAACCTTGGGTTAAGCAATGGTTTCCTAGCTGAGAGACAAAAGCACAAGAAACCAAGGAAAAAATAAATTGGACACCCATTAAAAATGAAAACCTATATTTCAAAAGATAGTATCAAGGAATGGAAATTGGAAAGAATGAGAAAACTTGCAAATTATGTACCTAGATAAGGCCAAGTACCCAAAGTATCTAAAATAACTGGTGAACTAAGGAACCAGCTTGGCTTCAAAGACACAAGTTACAATGATGTGATCATTTCATGCAAATCTTGGAAGGTTTTGGTATCAGAAACCATTCATTCATTGACAGATAGTGGACATTGGTACAGGCACTCTGGAATATAGCTTGGCATTTCCTCAAAAAGAGAAAAAAAATATGTATATTCCAGTAATTCTATTCCTAGAGAGAACTGAAAATATGTCCATATAAAAAGGTCTAATAGTATGTCCATCCCCTTCCTTATCCAGGGAATATGGTCCATGATCCTCAGTGGGCTCATAAACCATGGATGTGAATAGTATATTATGCTTTTCTCCCCCTATACATATATATCCATGATAAAGCTTAATTTATAAATTAGGCACAGTAAGAAATAGGTATAATGGCCTTTATGTTCCTGGGCTGGACAGACTCTGGTGCCCTGATGCCAGCACCTTTCCTGGAACCCAGGAGCCCTCTGGGCCTGGTCCCACCCTCACCTCCTGCGCCCTGCTGACAACACCTTTCCTGGGTAAGTCCAGAGGTGCCCACCGCACCTTGACTCCCCCAGCTCTTTCACCTTCCCAGCTTCCCCTGCCGCGTCTCTCCTCCTAGCCTGGATACCGGCCCATTTCTTCTCCTGGCACCCCAGACACCAGGGGTAATCGCTCGGAACAGAGCCACCACTGCTTATGAGTTTCCATTCCCACCAGCAGTGAAAGAGCATTCCCCTTTCTCCACATCCTCTCCAGCATTTGGAGTCTTTCATTCTCATGATCTTTGCCATTCTGACTGTAAGATGGAATCTTATAATGATTTTTATCTGCATTTTTCTAATTACTAAGGATGTTGAGCACTTTTTAAGGTACTTCTTAACCATTTTTATTTCTTCATTTGAGAACTCCATTTAGGTCTATTGCCCACCTTTTTATTGGGTCTTTTCTTATTTCTTTCTTTTTTGAGTAATTTGTATATTCTGGATATTAATCCTCTGTCAAATATGTAGCTGGTGAAGACTTTTTCCCATTCAGTGTGTTTCCTCGTTCCTGCCTTGGTTGTTTCTTTTGCTGTACAAAAACTTTGTAATTTAATGAGGTCCCACTTACTGATTGCTGACTTTAGTGCCTGAGCAACTGGTGTCCTGTTTAGAAAGTCCTTTCCCACCTCTGGGCTGCACAGCCTCCAGGCATCCTGGTACTAGGAACTTTCCTGGTCCCCAGGAGCCCACTGGACGTGGTCCCTTCCTCACCTCCCTTTGCTTCCTGGACTGCACAGCCTCCAGTGTCCTGGTGCCAGGACCTTCCCTGAGTAAGTTCAGCACACCAACCGTGCCTTGACTCCCCCACCTTCTTTCACCCTACCCCCTCCCCTGCCGAATCTCTCCTCCTATCCCAGATACAGGCCCATTTCTTGTCTTGGCACCCCAGTCACCGGGGCTAACCTCTCAGCCCAGAGCCACCACTGCTTCCTGATCCTTTGCATCGAGACCAACCCAGTTCCTCCCAGTAGTTCCCAGGAATTCTGGGCCTGGTCTCCCCCCACCTACCTTTGCTTCCAAGGGCAGCTCAGCCACCAGCTTCCTAGTGCTCACATCTTTCCTGGGTGGGTCCTGTGGCCCACTGTACCTTGACTCCCTCAGCCTCATTCACCCTCCCAGCTCCCCCTCCATCCCTGGGTACTGGCCCATTTCTTGTCTTGGAACTGCAGACTCCTGGACCGACCTCTAGGCCCAGAATCCCCACTGCTCCCTGATCCTTTGCATCCAGGCCTACCCAGGTCCTCCCAGTAGTCCCCAGGAGACCTCCAGGCCTCTTGCTACCCTTACCTCCCTTTGCATCCATGGGTGGCACAGCCAACAGCTTCCTGACACCAGCATCTTTCCCAGGCTCTGCTCCCAGGCCAGCCCAGTCCCCAAATTCCTGAGGGCAGCATCTTTCCTGGACAGATCCAGACCGTGGGAGAAAGGCTGAGAGCGTCTGAGCCTCATCTCACTTGGGCCTCCAGAAGACAAAAGCGATTTGGTCACTCCAATATAAAATCAAAAGAACTTGAAGCCAAGACCAACCAGCTTTTCATGCGCAATAAGTAAACCATAAAGGCATGTAAAGTTTACAAAAAGAAGCAGACCTAAACTCAACAAAGGAAATCTTGAATCTCACACAAAAATCAGTAACTAGGAAAGATATTCACATGTCAAGGTCACAGAGAAAAACTAAAATAATATATCCCCACCAAGTACCAATAGTCCTCTAGAGGAGTACAATGAGAACCCCCTAGAGATAGAGCTGAAGGAAGATAGGGATAAACTTCTGAATGAATTCAGAAAAGAGCTAGAAATATTGAAGAATACTCAGGCTGAAATAAAGAACGAAGTGAAACACTCCATAAGCCAATTAGAAACGACAGGAGAAAGCCTCACCAATAGGATGAACGAAATGGAAAACAGAGTATCAAGAGTGGAAGATAAAGTGGATGAACTGGACCACTCAAGCAAAGATTATGAAAAATTTAAGAAATCACAAGAATGGAATATGCAAGAATTGTGTGATGCCATAAAAAGCCCATATTTAAGAATCATAGGCATACAGGAAGGGGAAGAATCTCAAGATAATGATATGGACCAGATCTTCAACAGGATTGTAGAAGAAAATTTCCCAAAATTAAAGACAGATATGCCCATAAAAT